>NW_005054300.1:3318818-3351666 GCF_000277835.1 Geospiza fortis | reverse complement strand
GGGGGAAGAAGGAATAATGTGCTAATTGTGAATAATTACAAGCCCAAATTAACAACTCTATTGCCTCTTCTCCAAAGCAAACACACCCCACTTCAACTGAGTTTCAGAAACTAAAAGGTGTCTGCTGCAGGTTCCCAAGCACAACCTGGAATAGGGGATTATTCCAGCTACTCCTCAGCACTGAGACCTTTCAGAACTAAACTGCTGGACTGGAAAACATCCTTGACCCAAGTTCATGGCAGAAGTGGTAGCTCTGGTAAAAGCAGTTTCAGAGATCAGCAAGAGCTCAGGGACAGAGCACAGGGGCACATTTCTGCAGCACCTTTCATTCCCTGCTGCAGCTAGCCAGGAAAGTAGGACACGTCTGAGGAGTTCCTGTGAGAGAGAGAGTTATAAGCAAATGGAAAATCAAACAAAACTTCTCCCTCCCTCACTACAGCCTTCAGTTGCCATCTCAAGGCCCCACCTGTCATGCCTAGGCAGTGATTGTGGAAATAGACCTTACCCTGGCCATTTTTTACTTGCCTATCATTTGACATGTGGCCTCCTGACAAATTGCCATGCACACAAAATTAACATGTTGATTGACTGAGGAGAAGGTTGGTCAGTATATGGGTTGGGCCAACCCCCCCAAAATATCCAGGCTTATTTTCAAGCAGACTTTCTATGTCACCATGATTTTATCACCAACAAGCAGCTTTGTTGCTACAGCCCTGAGCAGCGTGGCTGGGAAGCTGCTTGTACCCACTGAACAAATGAACAAATATCTTTGTCCTCCTGTTGAACCACAGTTATGGGAGTCTCATTTTGTTCTGCAGCTCATTTGTGGTTGATAAAATGGAGATTATTCTTGTGACTATATGTGTCACTTAGGGACAGAGCTATGAGCAAAAATGTAGAGTGGAATCTTTGTCCAAAAACTTTTGCACCACTCAGAATTTGGCCATTGCCTTCTCCTGACAGACAATTGTTACACTGCTTAACTATGAATTTATAGATGAGATCTGAATATTGCACGGTGGTTGGCATCATCAAAATGTCCCAAAAGGCAAGAAATATTTAGGTTATCTGGGAATTTTGAACTGCCACAAATAGCAAGGTGGCTTTAAGAGGTTACACTTTAAAGATTCAGCAGTAACTGTTCATTTGAAGGTTGATACCACCCTGGCTTGAGAAAATGCCTCTGCCTCTAACTGATATCCTCACTTTTCCTTCCCCAAAAATCAGCAACAGAGCCCTCTTGACCCACTGTGGTGTCCTAGTTTGACATCTGGTGTCCTTATGTGTGACATTTCTAATAAAAGCTGTCAAACAGTGGCAAGTCTGTCTATGTTCTCAGGAGATTGCAAAAAAGGCTTTACCTAGAGCTCATTTTTGCATTACAGGATATTGGCAAAGAGGCAAGGAAGCAATCAATAACATTCAAGACCCTGAGGAGGGATCTAAATTGTGGAGCCCTGTTACCCTCTGGACTTGCATGTACAGTCCAGAAATACTGCAGCTGTGTGGGCATGGAGATAAAAATCATGATGATAGATGTCCCAGAGTCAGCTTCTCCCTATGTCTCTGGGAAAATTTTTGGGAGGAATAAAAGGGCCCTCTGAAATCCTGCACAACCATTATCTGAATATACCAGCTTTCACAAAGTATTAATTTACACTTTTGTTTTGCCCATTTTTTGCCACTCCTTTCAGGTTCTCCTGTTTGCATCTCCTACTATGGACTAGTAGTTGTCTCAGCTCCTAATTTTTCAAGTCCAAAACTTCTTGGGTTTTTGTTTTGTGTTTTTGCGGTTTTGGGCTTTCTGTTTGATCCATCAAAATTCCTCAGCCCCTCCATGTACAGAGAAACACATTTTTACCCTCCCTCCTTTGCTACACACAGTGTCCATCTTGTTGCTGCACTGAAAAGTGGGAATACAACAGTTGTGATACTTCCTGACACTCAGCAAAACAGGTCATCTTCAACTCCTGCTTCTTAGAACAGCTTTAGTTTTTAGAAATTTTCAGTCATCTAGTCTCTTCTCTCTTGGGAGCATATTATTTGGTGTGTGGGTTCAGAATGTTGTACTTGTAACACATTTA
Source organism: Geospiza fortis (assembly GCF_000277835.1). Lineage (NCBI taxonomy): Eukaryota > Metazoa > Chordata > Aves > Passeriformes > Thraupidae > Geospiza > Geospiza fortis. The sequence continues at coordinate 3,349,582 of NW_005054300.1, read as the reverse complement.
CAAGCAGTTTGCTGCATTAGCTCTGTACATCCTCGAGCACTGTGCAAAGTCCTAGGCAGAATATTAGAAGATGAGACAAAGCTGGGATTCAGGTTCTACAAATGCTTTTCTCATGTTACCAGATTTGCTGCCCTCCAAGGATGCGCAGGTCTGAAGTGCTCTGCATCCTTGCACTGACGGCAATACTTGCCAGTGTGCTGACAAAATACACCTGCTGAGCAGTGCCTCTCCTGTGGCTCTCCCTCTGTGTCTGTTTCTCTGTTTATACATGTCTTCAAAAATGGGAATATGGGGTTGAAATGTTTTCTCAATCCTCCCACTGCCATTTCTTCTTCCTTTTTTGTGAAGCCTTTCTCCTCCTCCTTACCCTGTTTCTTTGTGTCTGTTGCAAAGCACGCTGAAGCAGTCTGCTCCTTGTCACATTTTAGGAGGAAAATGACATTGATATTGGATTAAATGCAAAAAGAGACTTTCCCCTTGTGAAAACTGCCTAATTGATGTCAAATCAAATAACTTTAAAGAGCTGTGATGGCTACAAATCATATCAGAGAGGGCAATACCAGTTCATTCCACTTCACACAGGGGCTGTGCTTTGCAGTTTAAGCAGCAACACTTTGGCATTCAGAGCTTCTTTATAATCCAAACAAATCAAATCTCAAATCTTTTTGATCTTGATGCCTGACAATAGCTTATGATTAAAAGTGCCGCACTGGAACCTGGGAGTGGATTATTATTATAAATAGCTGCAATCTTGCCATTCCCTATTCTTTTCTGTGGGTCTGGAGGCTTGAGGCAAGAAAAGATGGGGAGAATATAATAGATAGTAACATGAGAGGTCAAGTGGGATCAGGGGAAAAAGATTTTTTCTACTAGATTAATTTTAAAGATACTAAGATTCTCTGTCTCTTAACCTCTGTGATTCAGATTTCAACCTAAAAGGTAACAAAACATAAAGGTTATTTTAAAAGCTGAAACCTATTTTGCCAGTGGTGATTCTCTGAATTAGAACTGAATTATCTGTTGCTCTGCATTAAAGAAATTCAGTTTTAGACTGTCCATTCACTGTAGCACAGGGATGCAAGCTCACTCTTCCCAGGTTCCTCATGACACATGAGTTATCCCAAACTCTGCTCTGGGCCATAGAATACAGAAAATCCTTCAAAGAACAGCAAGAAGTCCAAAAATTAAGCTGAAAAAGGCTGTGAGCAGAGTTGAATAGCAGAAGGAATTAGAAGCATTAGAGGAATTTTTAACCAGGAGGATCATCAATTTACTGATGAGGGGAAGTTTTCCTTAGTTGCATTTGGATCCAGAAGTTTAGAGAGCCCCAAGCCTTTTCTAACAAGGTTATTAGAAAGGGTGGCACAAAAGGCACATCATAACCCTTGGTAGTGCCAGCCAGCCTGTCTGAGAGGGCAGGTAGAGCACAGAGAGTGATTGAAATCACTCTCAAATAACATCACTTCTGTATTTCTGCCAAGAACTGTGAGCTCTATTAACTGTATGATGAAAATATAGGAATATCTATACCTGTTCATATCAAGAGCTGACAGAGTTTTTCTTCCAACTGTAGCCATCAGCAGGTGTCCAGGGGACAGTAAAAATGAGACAATGAATTTTCACTGTATGTTCTCCTGAATATTGTACCTACCATAGTATTTCATATCAGGAGATTCCTGAGCCTGCCTACCAAGCAGAACCTTTCTGGAAAACAAGAAAATCTTCAAAATGAAAATTTTTGCATGTTTTTAAGGCAGTGCACTAGATCTTTCACAGGATTAAATAGGCACAGAGAAAATTAGGCTATTTAGTTGGTAACAATGCAGGAAAAATGATTTTCCTTATTTCCAAAATTTTGAACATTTTACTTAAAAAAACACCCTTTTTTTGTGGTTTCAGATTTGCATTTGCAATAAAAATATATAAGGAAATTAGATGAAAATCAGTAATGATAACCTTGGAAAATGGGAAAATGTTTCAATTTTTTAATAAAACCCTTGCTTAGCAATATTCTATTACTCTATTAGGAAGGACAATCCAAGCCATATCAAACCCTATGGATAGGGTTGCCCAGATCTGCTCTGTGGCTCTCATTTTATGCCAATTCAGTAGGAAAGTATTGTGTATTTTCATGAGGAGCACACCAGGTTTTAAAGCTGACTTCAATTTTTTTTTTCCAGATTTTTTTTTAAGAATAAAAATGGAAGACAAGATAAGCCATGTGTTCAGGTGGGTTTAGTATAAATTAACATCATTCCTTGGAGCGGGGACTTTGCATATTCTAAGGCAGCCAGGCTGTGTGTAATGTTTTACTCTCTGCAGAATGATAATTAGTATTGAAGACTGATTCTCAGTCTGATTGCTGGCACACATTTACAATTTATCTCATGGCAAGCTATGGGTATAAGACATTTTAAGAACTGATTGAGAGTTAGGCAAAAAAGATTTATGTTAAAAGACAACCCTTATAATTTAGTTAACAGACAGTCTAAAACTTAAAATTTAGTTAACAGAAAGTCTTAAACCTAAAGTTAGACTTTCAGATTGTTTTTAGTATTGATGAACTGTAAAATTCCACTCCTGTATTGGTGTGTGAAGCAGGGGAGGGTGGACACTCAGACTAGAGAGACCAGACAAGCTGAACCAGGAGGTGAAAGCTAATGATGAGAAAAGAGCATGGAAGAAAAAAAAAGGTTTCATGACTGCTTTTCATTGTTTAGTTTTGGTACTGAGAGAAATCCCAGCTTGATTTCTTTGTTTTGCACCCACAGCACCAACAAGGAATTGATATGGCAGATATCCTTTCATGCTGGAAACCATTTGTCATGTAAATGCAAATGGTGGCCAATTAAATAAAACTGGAACAGTGTGTCTTTCTGCTCTTTATATTACAATACAAAGCCCATCTGACACATAAGCAAGAAATCTTATGCTGCAATAGTGGCCAAAGGAGAGGGACAGAAAGGGATCCAAATAATCATTAGTTACATGAACTCCGTAGAATGGCTTATAAGAAGATTTTTTTTCCTCCAGCAGTCTGCAGAGTTGTCAATATGCCCAATGAACTTGGCTTTGAGGAACAAATCACAAAGAATTTAAAGGACAACAGGCTAAATCAACCTCAATCTTTTATCACTGGAATTGACCTTGAAGGACCTTCATTACAAGCAAGAGTTCCTACTATCTTTAATTTTCAGGTTTTTTCAGTCATCTTGGCCCATTCAGTCTTTGCCCTCTCTGCTGAGGCTACCCACGAGGAGAATCAATGTCTGTGTGTGATGGTAATTTCTGGGATGTGGAAATACCTTCAGCAAAAAGACCCTAAAGACATCCTATTCTTTCAATAAAAAAAAATATTCAGCCCTAAGCAAGACAATAGTTACCATATTGCTGTGTCTTGGATGCAAAATAGCAGGCTTTGAAACTCTGCAGCACTGAGCTAACAAGCCTGCCTGGTGGTGTGGTGTGAAGGGGCAGTGATTTAAAGATCATTTTAAACATTTACTCTCTTTTATTGCACTGAAGACTTTTCCTTCCCCAAAATTTAAAATTTAAAATGTGCCTCCTCTGAGCATAAGGGCAGTGCTTTTTGCTTTCTGAGATGGAACAAAGTATTTCTGTGATGAAAAAAATATGATTTTGATTTTAAGCAGTAGGAACATTTTCCCATTGCATAATTTTTCACGCTGCGGAAACTAACCATCCACCAAATATTTCAAATGTGAACTCTCAAACAGCTCTGCTGAAAGATATTTTCCTCCTCATTTTATATTAAAGCATAGCCCTGAAAGTTGTGATTGCAAATAATACTCTCCCAGCATCCCTTCCTCCAGATATCATGGTATCATCCCCCAAATTCCCTATGCATAAAGGAAGTTTTCCATCCCTTTGTAGGACCTGAAAAGAAGACTGATGAAATTAATGGGCTGGAAAGGAAGTGGGTAAGTAAGGAACCATATAATATCATTTTTAATCCTCAAAATGGTGCGAAAGGGGAAGACAGAACAAATTCAATCTAAATACATGGCTCATAGATATGTGTATGAAAAAGTACAACAGCACAGACTCCATCTAGTGTACAGCCTCCCTTGAGCTTTGGTGTAAAACTGATTTACACCTTCTAAGAATCTGCCCTGGGAGATTAATGAGGCTAATTCCTCTTAAAAAAAAATAATTTAAAAATGCCTTAATCCATTTAATATTTGACTTTCCATTAGCCTAAATTAAAGGCTTTCTTGTAGGTTTTTAATTTAGCACACTGACCCCCAAAATGGAAAGGCCACTCACAATTGCAACCCCCACAGTGCAGCCACCACAGTCCCTGATTTACAAACATCCTCCTCACCCCAAACTTGTTTGTAATCTTGGCAAGCAGCAATCCTTTCTTCTGTGGGTGACTTCCAGCAGATTTTCGCTGGTGTGGTTTTCCATTAAAGTTCATTAATTTCTGCGTCTTCGGTGAACTAATTAGTGGAAAGAAAGGAATATACACATGGCTGTTATTTCATTTCCTGAGGTTCCATGGGTTCTATAGAAATTTTCCAAAGGGTGAAAAACCACCTGCAAAACATGCACCACAAGAAAAACCCAGGAGAGTTTCCCCACCTCAGCCAGCAGCTCAGCTCTGCCCTGTGCTTTGAAGGGGAGGTCAGAGTTCAGGCAGGAGGCTGCCCCTGGAGCCTCAGGTTTAGTTTGCCTTGAAGGCTCAACAGGAATCTCCCCAGGCAGCTCTGAGCTCTCCTGTAAAACAAAACATCAGGGTGCTTCTCATCACGGCAAAAGGGCTTTTTGAAGAGAGACAGGAGCAAAGGCTTTCATACTGGCTATGCTGTATTTCTGTCAGGTGGAGCAGGCAAGGAAGCTTCAGGGGTGAACAAAAGCTGCAGGAACTGTCCTGAAGCTCTGGAGATACAAGGAATTTTTAATGTAGCCTGTTGCTATGCCTTCACTGGTGAGGGTGCCCTGCATCAGGCTGGAGAGAAAGCCCTAATTTGTTTCAGAGACAGCCCAGTGATAAATTGAGGTAGCTTAATTAACTGGAAGGTGTGTGCAGAGATAAGTTTGTAGGTACCCAAATTGTCACTCTGTTTTTTTCCCTGCTCTCTGTGGAGCAGATGCCTCTGACACATGTTTGTGCCCTGGGCTCAGTGGGCAGCTGAGCCAGCTGAGCAATGGGAGGCAGCTCTGTGCCCTCACCTGCAGCTGGCATGAAGACAATGGTAATTATGGGATTGTGTTTGGCATGAAATGTGTCTCCCACTCAGACAAAGTGTCCCACCAAGGTGTCCATCAGAACAGATCTGCCCTGCTCAGCCTGGCTCTGGGGCTGACCCACACACTGGAGTGCCCTACATCACTCAGATGGTGAGAGTTTCTGTCTGCAAACAAACAGAAATATCAAGCACCTTTTTTCTGAATAAAGACAAAGTCTCATTTTAGGTACCTAAACCGAAAACTGAGTCTGTCTCCTTGCTAAGCCAGGAAGAGAAAAAGTGTTTGGTTCATCTTTCCAGTGGTTTGTGCGCAGTTATCTAGATGTATCTCAGTATTTCCAGGGCTGAAAACTTGTTGTTGGTCCTAGACCTTAGCCTGATATGTCTTCTCTTATTCAGGCCAGCCAAGTCATTCAGGGTAGGGATAAATTCACAGAGCAAAAATATGTCTATTATTTTTTTAGCTCCTATAGTCTCTGCTCTCCTTTCAAAATAAAAAAGAATTCAATCCACCCAAATCCCAGTGGATCCACCAGCCTCCCAGTCTTCTGCTTTAAGAGGGAATGAAATGAGTTTAATCTCCATAGATTGCATTGCACTCTGCATTGCCAGCTGCTTTCTAGCAGGGGCTGCTGTTGCTCAAAGGTCATAGTGCAAATCCCTTGATTAAAAAACAACAACGAACACATTTTAAATGGGTAAAACCATAAGACACTGCTGTAAAACAGATTATGTGAAGTAGATACTGTTAAAACAGTTTAAATGCCTCTTTCAGGCATCAGTTTAGTTATCTCAAAGCATATTAGAGAGAGCAATAAAGTTTAATGGCCAGCAGTAAAGTGTTTGTGCGTGGCCCTGAACGCGGCATTGCCCAGCCGGGGAACGTGGCGGCTCTGCCACGTGGGCCAGGTGTACCCAGGAAATGGCATTTGGGTCTCACTGGAGCTGGCATCACACCTGCTTGGGGACAGCTCAGCAGAGACTCCAGAGAGCGCCCAGATGGGGAGAGGAGGAAGCCAGTGCTGCTGCAGGGCTGTCAGGGCAGCAAGGACCTGATTCCCTTAGAAACTCTGGGTGTTAGTGTGTGTCAGTGTGTTGAGACACAGCCCCTGAGAGCACAGAATGGAGTTTCAGCCTAAAAGCTGCTGTTTCTCCAGCATGGCATGAAGATTGGAGGGCTTCCATGCTGACTCAGTCAGGAGGATCCTGGTTTTCCAAGGTAATTGCAGGATGCTTTGCCTCTTTCCTTGACAGTGCAGAGGTGCATCCTAGGAAAAGCCAGCACTGTGCCATGCCAGAGATGGTGCTGCTGGTCATTTGACATCAGCCATGAACTCCTGATGGACCAGCCCTGGGAGCCTAAACCTGTCAGTGCACATGGACACAAGTAGGGTCATATTCCTTTAATAAACTTGTCTCCAAAGTGAGCAGATAGGTTTCTGGCTTTTCAGTATTTCTATTTCCTCTTCTTAAACATGCAAGAGACCCAGAGGTTTTGCTTCAGACAACTTCAGGCAGCAGGCTGGCTGGCTACATCTGCCTGCTGCAGCCTGCTTAGCTGCTTGAGCTCATTTCCTATCTGGGGCCTTGTTCCCAATTAGGGAATAAAACTCAACAATGACTTGTGATGCAATTAGTCAAGGGCCTTGTTCCTGAGTCTGATTCCTGGGCTCTGCTGTGCTGTTCTTTTGTTTTTGCCCATCCCTCAGCTCACTGGGAGCCCTGACTGCAACAGGGAGAGAACATCTCCCATGGGATAGCTCCTCCTGCTCACACACAGAAAACAGGGCCTTCCCTTGCCTGCAGCTCTCCAAACCTGGCTGGAATTCACATTTTTGATGGAAAGTGGGCTGAAAAAGGAAATCAAGAGAGGGTCAATTTGAAGTGTCCTCTGCTTATCTCTGCTAAGCAGGAAAAGGAGAGGAGAGGAGAGGAGAGGAGAGGAGAGGAGAGGAGAGGAGAGGAGAGGAGAGGAGAGGAGAGGAGAGGAGAGGAGAGGAGAGGAGAGGAGAGGAGCTGGAACACTGCCATAAGTAGCAGGCAGTGATGCATATTCAGGATAACTGGAGCAAACAGAGATGTATGCATGGGCACAGATTTTTCTTTTCCTCAGAGCATGCATTACAATATTTCTTAAATAAGTAAAAAAAAAAAACTGGTTTCAGTCAGTTCTTTTTGTTTCCAGCTGGGAGGTGAGGATAGGCAAGGAGGTGAGTGGGAAGGGGACCTGCATTTTAATTTGCAAACTGGCTAACTTTTTATGCCTTAACCTCCCTCAACCTGTCTCCCAGGACCATGCCAACCTCTCTTGCAGAATAAAGCATGGGAGGGGCTGTCTCACACACACAGAGCATGGTTTTGGCTTCATTTTTTCTGCTATTTATCACTAGTCAGACTGCACAGCTCCGACTTTGACACTGGGCTGGACTGGTGCATTGACTCTTTATGTAAATGTTTTATTATTCTGTGAACAGGAACAGGGATACCAGCAGCATGTCACTGCTGTGTTTCAGGAGCATTCTGATATTATCCCTTAACCCCAGAGCTTAGAGGTGCTGGAGAGCATTGAATGCACCTTAGAGTGAATAAACCAGTCCTTGGCATTGCTTCAGCTTACCTCATTTGTGAAACTGAAGTGTTGCATCCTTGCTTATCAATACATTGGACTGTGCATCAAATGATTATTTCAGCTATGGCTTAACCTGGTTATTCTCATCCTTTATGTGACACAGGCAGAGTTTTACTCATGTACCCAGCAATGGAAGTTGCTGATTATTCAATGGCTGCAAGGTTTGAGTACTTATGAGACTGATCAACCAAGCCAATAAATTCTCCTTACACCTTGCTCTCCTCATTTGGATAAGCAATTGACTAAGCAAGAGGCTGCTTTTAATTCCTGCTCATAGAGCACAGCTTAGCTGCTGCTCCTCATATGCTACGAGGGAACATCTCACCTTCTCCCATCAGTTATGCACTGCTTCCCTCTACATCATGCCATGCCTAGCAACTGAAGCAAAAGCCACTTCATTCTTTCTTTTTTCCTCAGCAGAAACTTATGTGCCTCTTGGCTTAGGTGGATGAAAAGTCTCCTTAAATCACAAAATCCTTAGGCTCAGGAAGCAATGGGAATATAAAGCTTTAAGCCCACTCATTTTAAAAATAACCTCCATGAGGTGAATATACTTTTAAAATGTTTTTTGCTGAATTTCAGTAGTTGAGCTATAGACCATTTTCGGTATTTAGAGTGCTACTGTGTGAGTTTCAAAACTGCCTGGAATGAGGTCAATGTGTTTTGGCTGTATAGGAAATATAGGTTCCAAAATAATTAATTAAATCAGGCATAGATGCCTCCCCATGTATTCTCACCAGCCAGGTCATCACCCAGTAAAAAGAGCTAAGATTCAAAAATGCCAAATATTTATAGATATGGCCAGAGGTCTCCCTCCACAGCAAGGTACAAGTGTTCTCTTTCTCCTGATAGACAGCAGAAGACTACTATTTATTTTTAATTATTTTTTTACCAAATGTGTCTGTGTGAGGGAAAACTTATTAGAACTCAGGAAATTACTACAAAGGCAAGGAGATAAAGTTTTTGTGTCTAACAAAATTGCCTCAGCATTTGGCAAATGGGAGGAAAAGGGAAAGTAGGGAAACAGAATTAAAAAGAAAAGCAAAAAAGAAAAAGAATTCTAAATCCATCCTTTTTACATAATGTACACTGCAGGGATTTTAAAGAGTGGAATTACATGTTACTTATTGGTAATCACTTGCCTAGCAAGGTGTTTGGTATCTGCTGACTTAAGTAGCAAAGGGAAGCTGGTGTATTTCTCTTATCACAATTGAAATGTCTCCTGCAATCCCTGCTAACTGGATTATCGCTGTCACTGTGCAGGCCTGGCTGCCAGCTCCAAGGAGAAGCAGAGGTGTCTGTCCCCATGTGTGCCTCTGCTCGTGCTCAGCTTTGTCCCTCTCCCTCTTTCCTTGTAAGAGGGATCTGGGACATTCCCACTGTGTCTGTGTACAAGAGTATTTCACAGCTAATGGGCAGATAGAAAAATTAGGATACTTCTTCTAACAACGAGAGGTGAAAACATGTACAAGCTTTTGCTGGCTATTCCAGTGACTCACAGTCTATTGGAAAAGTTGTACACATTCTGAAAAACTGTAAAGTGGACAGTAAGACTATTTTAAAAATCAGTGTAGAGGTTCCTCTCTGCTTGAGGCAGGCTCTGAAGCATTAGAATTCAAATTTCTTTAAAATTAAATCTCCAAACCCTTGCATTTTAAAATCAATTAATGATTAATTTATAACCTAACAAGGCTCCAGAGAAAGGGGATATTAAAAAATATAATTACTATACAGTTCTTAATAGATTAGAAAAATCACCATTACTCCCTTCAAGACTAACAGAGGGAGAAAAAAATTGTATTGATTTTGGTTATGAATACATTAACCCATATATTATTAAGGAAGGAGAAACTATTTTCTTCTGACGGTAATGAAGGGTGTAATCAGATGAGTTCTTCTGAGCCAATGTTAATTAGTCAATACCAGTTAAATGGTTGTTTATCTGAGCTTTGGAGGGAGGGGGAAGGATATTTAGTTAGGCTGGTATCTAGATTATTTTCTGAGTTGTGCACATGGTCCTGGAGGATCTGTTCCTCTCAGGAGCAAAATTCATTGAAGAAAAATGGAAAAGGTCATTTATTAGGTCTGGAGAAGAGATAGATCTCATTGTGACTTCACATCACACTATTTTTCTCTGACACACGAGCCCATCTCCCTCTGGGTCACTAGAAATACCTGGGGCTCCTTTCAGGCCATAGGAACTCCTATGCTAAACACATGATGAGTTGCTTTAGAGTGAGGGTTTGCTGCTCTGGAACAGGGAGCTCCTCCTTCTTCCTCCTCCTCCTCCTCCTGTTTCTTTCCCTTGCCCTGTGCCAGTTTCCAGTGTGTGACGTCTGCTGAACTGATTCAACTCTCAAAGCAGGCAAAAAGCACTTTACTTTTTGCTGGTTGTGCTTTTCAGGTTGTCTGTTGAGCAGAACCAATTCACCAAAGGTCTGATGAGCATCAAAGCCTGTGCAGACAAGCAGCAAGACCACAGAGCACAGCTACTTATTTTGGTGCCACCAACAAGATTAATTCTGCTTCTCTCACCTTCACCTTCAAGAACAGAGAGTAAGGCACCACTGGCAGTTGTGGGAGGGCTGAGGGAAGAGGTTGGGGGTGTTTCTGAGCTGTTTCTGAAGGTGAAAAACTTCAGTCAGAACTGTCACACCTTACTCTTTTGCCTGGTGGTGACATGCTCTGTCTAGTTCTCCAGACAGCTGTGATCACTCTTGCCTATTGCCACACAGCATAAATACTGTATGGCTGCATTACGGATTATGAAATTAGCATCATTATCAGATTTAGATAGAAAGAAAGCCTGGCTAGATGCGAGGAAAAGGGATTAAAATTAAAAAGAAATATTCTGTTAGTGACTAGTGCTAGAGGAATAAGTCTGGAGCTGAAACCTCCTTTTATCCAGGTTAGGCAGCCTTGTGTGAAAACTACAGTTCATGCATTGGTAGAGGCAGTTTTCAGCTTAGAGCTATATCAAAGAGAAATTTGATTCCTGCAGTCTGATTTCCCTGTTATCTTTAATGGATTAGCTGCTGTATTGACAAACAGGAAAGGTGGCAGGATTTCAGATGTAGATAGATGCCCACCAGGAATTTGAATGACTTCATCTAATCCTTCTGCAGGGAACTTCACCAACAGCAAAGTAATGACTTCTGAAACTAAATCAGTTCTTGAACAACAGGTTCTTGCTGAAGTTCATGACTCCAGTGCAGCTATCCTTATTTACACAGTAGTTCCCAATTCTGCTAACAATTAATCTGGTCTCTCTGTTGACACCAGCACATTTACACAATTTTGTAAGAGCACAGTCAAGTGTCTAGAGAGAAAAATCTCTTTATTTCCTGGAGCCGCTATTCCCCAACTGCTTGTTATTTCCAGCATCTTCTGTTTCTCCTGTCATGAAGGAGCATTTCTCACTTTAAATTGGCTTCATCCAATCATCTTTCTGTTTTTCTGCATCTTGTAGCATATTTGTTTTTCCAAGAACGCACTCACTGCATTACTGTAATGATTTAATGACTTTTAAGTTCTTTCAGCCCCCATCAGTGGGCTTTCATGTTTTGTGCTGCAATATTTAATACAACTGTACTGGAGTGGGGGTGGAAGAAAGGACACCCTTCATTAAAATCTTCTCCAGGAAAGTGACTTTTAGAGTGGGATCTCTGAACTGGACTCTTCTTCCTCTCTAGCTTACATAGACAACTGTTAAATCTTTTTCCATGCAGGAAAAAAAAAAATCTTTAAAAGTACTGTTTTCACTCCATTTCATGATAGAAGTCCTATTTCTACAAGGAAAAATAAAAGAGCAAAGTGATCTGCCTTCAAGGAACTAATCAAAACTGAAAGTGGGACTGGAGGACACATGGGATGGCAGATGATTCACCTCTTCTTGAAGATGGACAGGTGTTAATGACAGTACTCTCTCTTTGTACTTTTCTCTTGGCATCGCTCATGATCATTTGTACTTTGCTTCCTTTCACAAGGGGATTTTTATGTTTTGAGAAATCAGAAGACTTTTTGTGGAATAAATACTTTCTTGTCCCTATGTACGTCTTTGGCTGTTTGCACATTCCTCTGCAAAATCCAAGCTTTCCCTTTTGCTCTCCCTCCACAGCTGCGCTGGGCTGTGGGCAGGGTGACAGTGCAGAGGGAAATGTGGGGCATCCTTGGTGAGTCTGAGTTTTACAGGACTGCAGGTCAAAGCTCTCTGCTCACAACCCACTGCACAACGCCGTTAAAGGAGATGTTCTCCACCAGCTCTTCTAGAAATCTGCAATAATCACTCATCAAGACCCTGGTGCTGCAGCATATTCAAGGAGAAACAGCCTAGAAATGCTTTCCATCTTAGGTATTGGGTCTTGCAAGAGAGATTTGCTCCTGCTGCAATATTTCACAAAGTCCACAAGTGGTTTTTAGAGGTATTGAGGTACATACTGCAGTGCTAAGAAAGATATTCAGAGAGACACCTGGATGTGCTAAGTAAAGCTGATATCAGGAGATATATCAGGAATTCAGCAATGTACAATGAAACCATGAGATTTATGTCTTTCTACAGTTTCAGTATTGCTGGTTTTACTAAGGAAAAAAAAGACTCCAAAAATGTGCTGGGTAAGATATACTGGTGATGGGATCTCACCTGGCAATTTTAGGGATGCTGCAGAAGCTGCTGCATCCAAAAATTATAGAGATTCCTTTAGCAGCTCTAAGCATGGGACAAGATGTTATACTGTTGAAGATAGCTTCAGGAAATTGCTGCTCCAATCAAACTTGCAGGCCTTGCAATTTGTGTTGAAAGCAGATTGGAGTTGGAATTCTCCCTACCCAGGGGAAAAGGAAGCTGCAGGGGCAGAAGAAAGTTAAAGCTCTCCTCTGTGCAGCAGGTAATGTCTTCAGATCTTCCAGCAATAAATCTTTATCTGCTGGCAAGCTCAAATAACTGAAACAGAGACTGTGAAGCAGGTGGGGTAAGCAGCACAGGTAGAGCTGCTCACACTGTAAACAGCTGGAGTTAGCTGAGGAGAAACAACAGCCCTGGGGCTGATCCTGTGAGGCATCAGAGTTTATTTATTTATTCCTGACACCTTACCTCTCCCAAGCACTGCTGTTAGCAGTGGAAGGTATTCACATGGTTATGCTTGAATTGCTTAGCTATATTCTCTAACCTACTCTTTTAAGGAGCTTCTGGAGAGACCCCAGCATCTTCTGTTTTATATGGTGTGAATGCACTTCGTGGGGAACTTTGCTCCCTCCTGCCATCCACAACAACTCACTGTGTGCTACAAGCCAGCTGGGTCACTCTCAATTGCTTCATATCAGGTTCAGTTGCTTAATTGGAGTCCATGCTGTAGAAACTTTGTGAACTTGCAGCAAAAATAGCTCAATTAAGTACATTTTACCTCTGAAAATGGACACAGTATATGAACTAGCCACCCCCTTTCTCAGCAAAACTCAACAATAGCTAAATGAAGCTAACATTTTCCAACTCAACAGTTCTCTAATACACAGCATTTAAGTAGGAAGTAAAAAGAGGGTTTATTATCTGACCCAGAAATTATGACAGTGCCCAAGAAATAGCCCATTCCTAGCAAAAGGAAGAAATGTAAATTGTTCAACTACAAAAAAGGGAAAGGAGTCTGGAAAACATTCACAAGTCTCCTTATAGGAGAGGTAAATTTTCACCAGAAGGGCTCACTGACAACAACCATAATGCACTCAAAACTATAGATGCAATTATACATCTGAATAGAGAATATGAATATCCTCTCCCATCAATCAGAAAGAGTCCCTGCACTGATTTCAGTGAATCCAGTCAGCAGCTTGGGTACTGCATGGCTGAACATTTCACATTGCACTGGGGCTGAATTTAAACTTTGCTACCATAGCAGATGGAGAACTCTCACATTTTGGGTGTTTTCTTGACTACCACAAATGCAAGCCTAATCACAAAGTGGGGTTCACACTTGCAAATTAGATGCATGAAGAAGAGGAGGAACTGTGTGGCAAAAAGTTCTAACATGCTGGGTAACAAGATGAGTGAAATAAAGCAGATGGTCTGCAGTCTTATTCATAGCATGAAAACTCAAAAGTTTGGACACTGGTGCATTACCCATGATACTAAATTAACACACCTCTTATGTGGAACTGAAGCCAGACAGCATCAAAAAAACATTTATAAAATTAATTCTAAACTCTTTTACCTTGCAGAAGTAGGATGGCTGTATCCAAAATTGACTATTGCAACAGTCTCTGATCATCTCCTCAGAAACCAAACATAATTTTGGAGAGTCATAAATCTCCTCTGTCAACCCCAGGCCTGTGAATGTTCCTTAGCCTTGTTGAATCTACTGGTACAGCTAAACACTGGGTTTGCAGGGTTTATTAGGGTTAGGAGAGATTTTGCAGAGCCCACACCAGAACTGTGACTTGTGTCTTCTGGCTCATTAAATTTCTGTTAACAAAAGCTTCATGATAAAGCACAGATGTGCTGTTGTTTGCTTGACTGAGGGGAAAGATTATTGCAGTGTGATAGAGAATCCAAGCAAAACAAAATTTTTGAGAAGTGCAATCTTTCCAGGATGGAAGCTTCAAGTAAGACCTGAGATGTTTCAAAGAAAAAAACCAGCACAACTCTACAGCAGCTGAATCCTGCTTGCCTTGATGACTCCCCATATTCTTCAGGAAAATTTTAATGTGACAATGGCACTTTAGAATGCTAGAGGAGTTTCACGTAGACTGCAACAGTGTTAGGTAAATTAAAACAAGGCTGGCAGCAGTAGGTGCCCTGAGTGAATTCCTTGATAAACTCACTTTGTCTTTCTTTCAAATAATTCACTTTAATTAGTGCAATCCTATTCAGCAGATTATTCACTTATAAGCTTCCTCTGAGGAGCATATGGAAGTTAAACTCAGCCTTTAGATATAAAGATTCATATTCCTGCTGCTTGTCATCATACACTGAGGTTCTTTCTAATCCTCCTCTATTTTCAGATGTGTAAACCACCTCCTGCAGGCAAAGCACAGCAATCCCAGATTTACCTGTAATTTGTGGAGCTTCTGTGACTGCTGACAGTCACCTGTGGTCAAGATGCTTATTTCAATCTTCCACTTTTCTCTTCAGCTGCCAGGCTGGATGACAGAAAATTTGTTTTGGTTCTTTGCTGTAGCTATCTGAAACCAGAAAGAAATGATGAGGAATTGGAGATTAGCACCTCAGGACAAGGAACAAGGATCAGCAAATGGAGAGTTAAGCACACAGAGGGACAGTTCCAAATGCAGGTTCTGCATTTATTTTGATGCTCCTGTCTTCTGATTTTAAAGGGTAGATGTTAGATTTGCTTCTCTAAAGAAACTGTCTTCACATTTATAGGCAAATGTATTGCAAATGCATTGTCAGGAGTGTATTACAAAGAAAAATTCTTAAATAAATTATTAAGTTGGTAGAGTAGTCAGCATTTGGAAACTATTATATAAGGGGAAAGTTTCACAAACTGAAGGAGGAAAAAGGTAATAATAATAATAAAAATATTTAATAGATTCAACCAATTCCATTATTCCTTTCATTGAAAGCAGAATTAATCATCAGTTAACAAAGGTGACTTTGTGTCTCTGTGACCTATTCAGTACCTCCTCACTGTGAGCTATTCTGTGGCTGTATTCATGCTATCTGCTGAGTAAGACAGTGCTCCCATGTAGGCTTTTGGGAAGGGAGAAAGCTGGAAAAAGATCATGCAAGCTGTGCTTGTAATGACTGCATCTATCCACAGGCATTTCCTATCTGGCTGAGAAGCCACAATGTTCTTCATGTAAGGAAGTCACATTTTCTTGACTATCTTGATATTCTGTGTTGGCTTATGGTTCTACCAGACTAGTTCACAGATGAGACTTTTCCTCTAAATTCCTTGTTTTAAATGACAAAGCACAAAAAAAAAAAAAAAAAACGGTCAGAGAAAACAGAAAAAAAAAAAAGGTAAAAATTGCAGAAGAACCCAGAAACCTCCCAAATTACTGTTTTACTCATTGAGACAGTGCAGCACCTAAAAACACGTGTTAGGCCAACACACAAAACCCCCTCAATCTGTCCAAGAGACAAAATTTGTTCTTCTTTCTCCTCCTGCACCTGCATTTCTCCTCTTTTGTCCCGATTTCATCTGATAGTTTAATGGCATATTTTACCTCATACTGATTCTCAACTCTCTATTTCATTTCTCCCTGGCCTAGTAATAAGATTGCAAAGCTCACATTTCAGTTTCACCCTGTGGAGAAGCAATGCTGATTTGCTTTCCTTCCAGATGTGAAGCAACCCGTTTATGTTTAATATTCGCTCTTCAGTCACACAGAGGCCTGCAGATTTAACTACATTTTTATGCATTATAAATGCACATACATTTGAAAGAATAAAATTCCTTCTCTCCAACATCCCTCTAAATGGAGCTGAGGTGAGCTCCTGTTTCCCTGAGGCAGCCTGACATTTGAAGATCACTTTTAACCATTTTGGGTTTGAAATGTACTTTTTCCCTTCTTGGCTCCCTGTGTTCCTGTGTCTCCAAGTGCTTCCCCAAAACAGGCAGGGAGTAACTCTCCAGACAATGTGCTAAGGAGAAAAATGTCTGGAAAAGAGAGCAGGCAACTTTCAGGTGTATCTCCCAGATTCACTGGAGGGCTCAAGATCCCTTCCCAAGGCTGTGGAAGGAGCACCCATGGCCCTGCAGTCCTCTGCCACCTTGACTTAGCTCCCAGCCGAGTGAAACTTTCAACCTTTTCAGTTTAGTTAAATTCTCATTTAATTTAAGATTAAGATTAACTTAAGATGTCAAGCTGTAGTAATTCATGGCTTGCCCTGGATATCAGCATCAAGTGTCTAAGGCTCTGCAGTGCCAGAAGAACAGGAGATACTGGCTTTGTGTTTTGGCTAAGACACATCCCATGGTGTGAGCCCAAGCCCTTTGCCACCCCTGCAACCCCACTGCTTATGGAATTACTGTTGTCTTCATGTGGCAGGCAGGGATCATTGAACAAGAGTCATACTGCTACAAAACTCGTGCTGAAAGAGATGGCAAAATATTCTAGAGCAAGACACACTCCAATAGCCTTCTTAATGTGTGTATTTGTGGATGGCTTGTTTCTGAATGGTCTTTGCAAGCCTCATTTGCAAGTCACAATACATGGTGAATAATTGCAATTACTGAGAGAGACTATGATGATTTGCTTTGGACAAAAACCCACACAGAACCTGTCTGTCTCCAGCACCAGCTGGAAAGGAATTTATGAAGTGGAAGCTACTTATCACATGATGTGAAATGAAATATTTTATGGACTTATCCTTTTAGATCTCCAAATCTAAGGACATTTTTTGTTTAATCAGAAATCAGTGTAGACTCATTACAGAGCATCAGATGGAGTGGTACTGACTATTCTCTTTCAGTTTGTTTAAAGACAGGGTCTCATAGTGACACAGTTGACTCTGATTTTTGAAAACATGCAGAGAAACAGCTGACAACACATACTGCAAAATCTAGAAACACAGGCTGATTAGAAATTAGCGACAAGAATTTCAAAACATAAAGCATGACCCATCTTGTCACAGTGAAAGGAATCACTGAACAAGGTGACTAAAGATATGGTAGATTTACCAGCATATGAAGCTTTGAAATTAATTTGTTTTTAGCCACAGCAGTTTGTGCAATTTAGGACATGGCCACATCAACCTTTTTCCCCAGCAGAAAAGAGTGGGAGAGACTGCACAGCCAAGGATAAGACGATTCATTTTGGCAGCGTGCTTACATCAGCTAAAAGCTTCCTGCACCCTGAGGAAGCACAGAATACTTTGTAGTATAAATAAGATTATTACTCTTGAGGAGCTTATTCATTGTGTTTGGAATGCATCCCATGCAGTTCTGGATGACTGCAACTGAGGTAGTCACCTTAGGCTTCCATGCTAATTACTGAAGGAAAAAATAAAGCACAATTCTTCTGGCTTGGATGAATCCCATCTTAGAAGTGGTTTTTTTATCTCCAGTGACTCTCAGCAATGTTAGGGTGGCTTGGAGATATCTGCTTTGTGAATCTTATCCCTTGAAGTGGTAGCAGAGACAGTGAGAAAGAAATTGCATGCCTATTGATGCTTCCTAGGATACCTGAGGTCATAACTATGCAGCCCCTACAAGGTATTCACAAAGGTCACTTCCTTTGAAACTTCTGCCAAATTCTTGTGTGACATCAAGGAAGTGAGACAGAGCAGTGTCTTCTGCTGATCCCAGTTTGGCCATGACTTGAGGCTGGAGGCAACAGCTCAATCCTTTGGGGGAGATGCACAGAGTGACTCCTTTATACACAGGGCTGGATGGTGTCCACCTTGCTCCTGGGCAGCTGTTTCGGTCTGCAGTAAAGCTCCATGGTGGTTATTCACTGGCTTGAAAGCAAGCCCTGCTCTGGGAAGATATTCTGGGCTGTCTCCCAGCAGCAGAGTCCATCTGGATTTCTTAAGATATCTGAAGGGGTTTCTCTGCAATAAATATTATGGACATATTAAGGACTTTAAGGAATATCTAGCCAGAGTATAGGAAATTGTATTTCATAGAAAACAGAGCCCAGACACCTTCAGTGACCTTTAAAGAGAGAAGCAGTGTCTTCCCTTTACACATGAAAGAGATGTGAGAAAAAATAAAAGAGTAGATGACATTTATTTCATTTCTAATCTTTCTAAATGTAATTTCAGCATGATCTGAAAGACAGCAGCATGAGCAGATTGCTACTTCAATAGGATTATTGTCAGAAGCTGACTGTGTTTGTACTACAATGTGGATACATTTCCATGTTTGATAAGTTACAAAGACTGCAAAATGTATTTCATTTTAGATATCAGATTTGCTGCAATCTCTATTTTTTCTCATATCTGAAAGATTATATCTGTGAACATCTCACAGAGAGTTGAAATCTGGACTGTAAGTTCTAAACTCAGTTGGTTTAAAGTTTGTCACATGGTGTAGATTTAATAATATGTTGGGCAGGAGTCACAGGGTGCCTGTCTTTAAGAACCTTCCTTATTTCCCTGGATGGATCCAGACTCTGCAGTCATATCTCTGCTTGTGGCACTGAATTCCCCATAATTCACACAAATCCAATGTTTGGATGCAGATACAGGCTGTGAGCAAGGCTGGAGAAAAGCTGTAGCTGCATCCTGAGCCTTCCTTACACCAAGGGATATGCACATTCCATATGGGACACAGGCCCTGCTTGGTGGCTGTGCCTCAACATGATACCCACAGTGCTTTACTGTGGTGTCATGGGGGCCAGCACCAGGAAAAAATGTCAGATGGACTTCTCCCTCTCTGCCATCTGCCACAAGGGAGTGTAGGAGTTGTGAGGAGTTCAGCTGGTGGGTATCCAGTGCAAATACAATGTGTGCATCTCCACACTGCTCCCAGACTCTTTCACAGGTGCCTTAGCTTTGATATTATTTCTAGTGCTGGGTTTCATTTCCCTCAGCTGGCAGACACCCAATTAATTCTTTGAAACCCTAGTTAAGCAACAATGATTTACAGTTGTCTCAGCTAATCACATCCTAGTTAAGCAACAATGATTTACAGTTAAGATGTCTCAGCTAATCACAGTATAATTAATTGCCTCTAATACTTTTATGTCCTGGAGAAGGAAGGCTTTAATACCAAGGAGTTTTGGCTGCACTGCAATGATGGTTGCACTGCAATGATGGTTTGTAGGACATCCCTTCTTTTAAAAGCTATTACCTTATTGTTTGGGAAACTGAGAATTCCAAATAGCTTGAATGTAAATTTGACATTTTGATGTATTGTTCATTTCTGCAACATTTTCAGCTCTTAGGTAGGATAAATAAACACAAACTAGTTGAATTTCATTTGCTGATACATTGTGAAATTTCCCACTAAGAATGCAGCAGACAATATCCAAGATCATAATTCAGAGTTTTTGTATGTTTACCAGAACATGGGATAAAAAAAACCTCGCTGGGCTGGGAATCAAGACTTCTGCCTTTTCCTATTTAATGAGTTGTCAATGTAATCTGGAGGAGACCCATGACCCTCAGTGAACAGAAGTGGTTTAGAAAAAGCAAGGAAAGTTGCCTTCAGACAGTCACAACCCTAGGAGAGTCAAATCTGAACTTTGGATGGCCTGTGGGAGCAGGATGAGCTGCAGGAGCTTTCCCTGGCAGAGTCCCGTGTGGGAAAACCTTTGGCAGGAGCTCATATCTGCCAGAGCATCCTTTGGTACATCAATCATGCCTCTGCTGAAATATTCAGAATCATAATGTTAAAAGCTGATTATGTCTCTTTTAATCATTCATTTAATCCTGATGTCAAAATTCCTTGTGTCCTGTAGGATCCCTTGCAGCAGCCCTGTTATGTTCTCCAAGACAGCAGGGTTTGGGGAGGATCTAGAGGAAAGCTCTCTGGGCTCTTGGGCTGGCACAGCTGATCTGATCCTGCTGAGAAAGGGACAGACATCAGGATCAACTCCTGTGGAACTTCATCATATCCCCCATGTGGAGTCCCAAGAAGCCTGGCCAGGCTCAGGGCTGGATGTGTCAGCAGAAGACAATTCCATCCAGTGCTCTATGGCCAGGCCAGGAAAATGATTCCTGGCAGGCACTGCTTGCAAATTAAGCTCTGGCCCTTTTCAGCAAGCTTTGATTGGAGAGGCAAGCTTAATTGTCAGGAATACCTTTTCCTGCTGTTTGATGGTCAGCCTTTGCATTTGGCAGTTCTTTTAGCCTCCCTAGTGCTTCTACTAGAAAACTGTCAGGTGAACTCCTGCTGCCTCATTAAAAAATAATAAAGTGATTAAAAAATTCAATTTAAATTTTTTCTTGAGAGACATGCTTGTGAAATGTGAAAATAGTTTTTACATTTCTGTTAAGAGAGAAAATAACCACTTGAATATTTTAATTTTCATTTCAAATAGTGTATTCTGAGTGATATTTTAAAAACCACCAACAATAAAAAAATAAAAAGAGAAGAGAAATACACTATTGTGTATGCAAAATTTTCTTATGTTTTCACACCAAGCCTTTTGAAGAAATTCAAGCAGGTTTTCCATAAAAGGTACCTCAAAGGCCCATGAAGAGCTATGGGAACAGGTTTCACATTGAAGCTAGCAAAGTGAGTAATGCAGAGCAGTCACTTACACTTGCAATCTTCTGTCTTAGCATAAAAACCCTTCTTTCAGGTTCCACAGTGAACAACCACTTGACACCATTTGACATATCTGGAGTGTGCCCAGCACAGTAGCATTCTGAAAAATCACTCAATATTATTCAAAATACCATTAAGGATAAGTGAATTTCAATTCGTGGGTCTCTGGGAAGCTGGCTTTGCCATCTGGACTATGGATGACTTCATTAGGAGGCACACTGGCTCAGGTGAGTCACACAGGGCCTTGCAGCTCTATTTGGGTCAAATTTGGCCATTACAGCAGAGAGACAGAGAGAGAGAGAGAGATCACATCCCAAGTCTTTGATTCTCTCTGGCCTGATATGGAAGGAAAAATATGCTTTGTGCTGCTCAAAGAAGTCAGAGAGAAAGGATTTGCTAAGACTTTTTAAAGGAATTTTCTTTCTAAAGTATATTTTCTATAGTACATATTCTAAAGTATATTTTAAAGGATTTTCTTTCTATAGTATGTTTTCCTGGAGGCCTCATTCCTACTTGCATAAGAAACCCCAAAACCAGAACAGCCCTGCTGCACTGCTGACATTTCAGCCAATCTGTCCTTACTTCACACCAGCCTTGGCTCAGGACACGTTCCCTGCACAGTCCTGGCTGTCGCCAGGAAGGGACACCCAGCCATGGCAGTGGGGTCAGTTTGTGTCGCTGTCCCTCACAAACTGTTTCTCCTTCCCTTTGCTGAACTGCCCACACTGGGACTCTGATCCTGAGTTCACAGCCTTGACTCAGCATTAAATGGTTTTCTGAATATTTAGTCCATGGAGAGGTGATGGTAGTGAAGAGCTCACAGAGGACAATGTTAATCACAGTACATCCCTGTCTGCAAGTAACCTCTGAAATTCTTCCCACCAAACCTATGGAACAATTAAACTCAGGTGAACCTTTGATTAAAAATAACAGTTAGGAACATTTACAAAATCAAAGGGAATATGTTACATTTTTACAGCATAGGTGGCAGAATTACAGATTGTTTCATGAATCCAGCAGGAAAAATTTAATTAAGATCAATTTAATTAATTGCTGCAGACCCAAATTAGTATTCTGTTAGTGCCAGAACATTTAGTTTCTCCTCTCATTTTTTTCAAAACTGTGGAGCTCTCCCCCAAATGCTCAATATATTCCTGGGCAATACTGTTAAATTTAAACACTAAAAAAAAAAGAATAGTTAGGTAACAACTGCCAAGGAATATTAACATTTTTCTTTTCTCAGTTGCTGTAGATAATTTTCGCTCCCCTCCCTCATTTTGGTATTTTTGCCTTGTGCACAATTTGTCATGGCTCTTGAGCTCCAAGCCCTGACAACAGCAGGTGGGATTCAGCCCTCTCATTTCTTTAGGGCATCAAGAGCAAGTAGGCATCGAACCCACTCTCTGAACCTGCCAGACTTGTTTCTGCTGAGAACCATTTCCTGAAAAATATCTTATCTGCTCATAAAAAAAGTATCTTTTATAACTGGAATAAAAATGAATCATGCTGGTCCTTTCCCACTTTCTGTGGAGGATCAGGAACAGAACCTGCTCACTCAGGTCATAGGGCTGGAGCACAGGAGAATACCTTTCATTTTGTGGTAGGTCTTACAGTCCAAGTTAAAGAAACCAAAGGGTTTCTAGGGCTACAAAAAATATCTCTTTATGTAAATAGCCTTCAGTTATTATTCATACATCTATGCCATGGGTAGACATATGTCTATCACTGCAGTTCAAAAAGTTAATTGATTAATGATTTTAATGATTAATGAATTAGTTATTTTGTCTTCTGTCCAAGCCAACACAGGATGGGATGTTGAAAGGGATCAGGGAAATGCATGGCATCCTCCTACTTCTGTGTCATGGCAGGAGAGAGAATGATATATGAGAACAACAGCATCCAAAATATCCTGTGCACATCTGCTGGGAGTCAAAAACCCACTTTCTCCTCATCTGAGTAAGATCTTGGATGAATTTATGCAGCTCTGGTACCCACAACAGGATATTACTTCTTAATCAACAATGACTATTCTGAAAACCCTCAGCTGAGAGATCTCTAGTTTTCATGAGTAGGTCCCTGCTCCCTCCTCCTCCATGGTCTAGAACTGCCACAAAAATCACCTTCCTTTCTCACCCAGGGAATCCTCCTTGACTTTCTGCACCCAGAAACCTGGGCAAGGAGTGGCAGCCTTTTTCCACACCACCACCATATCCCTGCCCTTAATTACTGCCGCTGTTTCAAGGCAAAGCAGGCAAACCAAAAGAAACTTTTGTGCAAGAGACAGATGTGCCAAGAGAAGATGCAGACATGGTTGTTCCCCTTTCACACCTAAAGCAAAAGAATATATCCCAGTCTGTTTTGGGGGATCACATCTGGCACTTATTCATAGTAGCATCACAGGACAGAAAAAGAATACAGAACGTGTCTCCAGCCATTTAAAATCACCTGTACATATAAATGCTCTTATACATATTCTATATGGTATATAGTATATATACCATATATATACACCATATATATATATATATATATTTGGTATAGAATGCTTACTATATTGTATAGAGTACATAATATATAAATATATTCAACTGATTCAATTGAAATGCACCTTGGAAACAGATTTCTCAGCACTTGCACAGCTTGGACCTGGCCCAGAGCCAGGATTCCTTCACATCTGAAAAAATGAGAGCTGCTTTAGATGTTCCAAAAATTCTTCATTTCTACGAAATGACCGCATCACAAACCCTCTTGACAGGGTACCACGCTCATCACATGAAAAAGATGCAGATTACTGGAAAATGTTGCCAAAGGAGTTCCACCCACCCCCTTCACTGAGTGAGTAAAGGTCAATGGAATTGCAAGGGATTTTTCTAGCAACCAGACAACGTGACTGAAATCCTTTGGGCATGTCCCCTTGTGTACCCCACTGTGTTCCTGGCATCCAGAGGGAAAAGTGTTTTTCTAATGAGCATGCAAGGCAGATGAGCTGTGGTTGAAAGATGATTGCTTGCAGCCCCCCCCAGAAATCCCCAGTATCAACAGTGTTAAAATAATACAAACATCATTAGTGACAAAGACAGATTCATTGCCTCCAGCCAGACTATGCTTGTTAAAGGAGTTCTGTACAGTTCCACAACTGGATATGAATTCTAATAAAGTTTGTTTAAAAATGTGATGGTATTCCAAAAGCAAATGTGCAAAACAGGCAGTTCTGATTTTAAAAAATCTACTCCTTGTAACTCCTTGGAGACCCTGTGGGTTTGAGGAGAAAGGCCCTTTTTTCCCTTTTTTTGAATACCTCTTACAAAGAACACAGAAAGCAGGATTCTTTCCTTATTCCCACTCCCAAACTTAAAAGAAACAATTATTTATGTACATGTGCATATACTGTGAAGTTGCCCAGAGATGCAGCATGCAGAAACCCATACAGAAAACTTATTCACAGTAATGAGGCATAACCATGTTCTAATCCCAGAGGGAGGAGATTCCTTGACTTCCTTCACCAGAAGGTCACGTTCACTCTGAGATGATGCTGTTGGAGCTCCCATCAGTGCTAGATTTTATTGAAAAGAAACAGAGTGAATCTGAAGTGACAGATATCCTGGGAACTCTTCCAGGATATACAGTAGCTCTGGAAAAGTAGGGCCATTTAGTTTGTATTTGCACTCAGATGCAGAATGAATGAGTATAAATGGCAATTGTGAAAGGAAAAATAAAAAAAAAAAAAAAGACAAGGACACAAGAATGCCATGCTCAAAGAATTTTCTCTGAGGCCAGATGCTCCATCCCTCCTTCTGAAAAAGCCTCTCAGTTTTTGTCCCAGCTATGGATTTTATAGGAGGACAGAAACCACCACCTAGAGCTGAAAATAAGAGTCTCTGGGCTTTGGTGTGGAAGTTTTCATTAGAGGTACCAAGGCAAAAAAAAGAGACATTCCCTTAGCAATTCAGCAGCAATGAACAGCCAAGTGGAGACTTCACCATGGCACCTCAGGTGTTGCTTGGCAGGAGCTGCAGTTTGGAAGGACAAAGCCATGGCTGAGCCAAAGCTCCTACACCTCAGTGCCACCCACACTCTGCCCCAGCTGCAGGACAGTCCTGCCATTTCCAGCGGGATAGTGGGGAGCAAAGTACAGGACAGGACAGATAACAGCTTAGCTAGTAAACTTGTGCACTGGAGAAGCTTCTGAGGGAACAGGAGGCTAAAATTGACCTTAAGGTTCTCCATATGGGGGTACAGGTACAGCCTTCGAGCTTGGACCAAGCATAGCTAATAACATATGCATCACACAGTCACATAAGTAAATAAGAAACATAGTAAATAAACTCCTACATGTTTCTTTACACTGT
The DNA here is from genome assembly GCF_000277835.1 of Geospiza fortis. Taxonomy (NCBI): domain Eukaryota; kingdom Metazoa; phylum Chordata; class Aves; order Passeriformes; family Thraupidae; genus Geospiza; species Geospiza fortis. The sequence continues at coordinate 3,324,222 of NW_005054300.1, read as the reverse complement.
TTTGGAGAATGTACTTAAAAGAGAGAAAGATGCATTACTGCTATTTTGATTTTTTGTCAGGAGGGGTGTGTTTCAGACTTCAGAGATGCTACAGAAGCAATTACAGTGGCAAATAAAACTATTATTAAAACCCTGACGTTTTAAACTGCTATTTGCGTGTAATCACTCTCAAATAAATGAAGGAAAAGTAAATGCTAGGAGAATAATTTGCTGTTAATCAAGACTAATAAAGTGAACAGCTTCATTTCCTTTCCAGACTTGTCTGATTTTAATCTCGCTGAAGTTTGACAGCAGGAGAAAGCAAAAAACAAAGTTATGCTGTGATGGTGTGTGCGCAGTAAGAAATTCTGGAGTCTCACTACTGTGGGTCTTGTTCTTTATCCCTCCCTTACTTTTTCCCAGCTCTAATGCAGTTGATCTATTTGGGTGTGCATTTTTAGACACTAGGATTGGTATTAATATAGTGCTGAAAACTCTGAAATTCTGGAGACTTCACCTTTATCCTAAAAATCCGCCATTTCTTTCCAGAAACTGGGGCCTTCTCCAAGAAAAAAGTTCAAAAATGTTTTAAAGGCAGATGCAAAGAGACTCACTGATTTTGATGTTGCTCATTTTACCACTGCTCCCTACCTCTAACCACCTAGATTGCAATCTTTCACTTAACAGTGGGACTATAATCTATTTATAGATCTGTAGAATAGGAAAACGGAATCAACCTCTTTTTCATAACCCAATTTTAATTGATTTTGCTAACTGAAAGAGTGAGATTTTCCTCCTTAGGAGCCCATATTGGGATCTGAGCAGAAATCCTATTCCAAGGTTATAAAGTTAGTTCAGTATCTGACATTAAAAAGCAGAAGTGGCCACTTGGCTCAATCCAATTGAGTTCCTGTAATGATATCTCTGTGTTCAGCAGTGATGAAGGCACATGACTCTGTGTAACCACAGGCAAAACATTTATGAACAGGTGCTTATTATTCAGTTCTACATTGTGCATCAAATAATTTCTGAATGGAAAAGAAAATTCAATTCACTCCAATCACAATACATTGTTGCTGGTAAAATTGAATATAGCTTCAACAATGACAAGAGAACTGCCAATAAATTTATACTAGATGTAAGCAAAGGTGGGAGAAACTTCCACAAATGTTGCAGAGTATTTTAAACTAGCAAAGTTTGATTTTGATAATGACTCTACTTGCAAAGCACCTCATTCTTTTAATTTATCCTGTTATTGGCCCATTCAGGAGGAATGATACTGGCAATAAAATAGAAATCATGAACGTCAGATGTTCTGTGAGAGCCCTACAGCAACTCCTCTCCCTCCTCCCTGTTTTCCTTTACCGTCCCTAAATCTCTGCATGCTCTTTGCAGCCAGGGCTGGGCTGGGCTCACTCCAGCCCTCTCCCTTATGGCCATGTAAGTGGGGATCTGCACTGCAGCATTTGTGACTGATTCGTGGGAGAATCCCAATCATTGTGCAGAACAGCTGATAGATCTCACAGTTCCACTTCCACCTGTGTTGCACACACAATAATAACAAAACCAATAATAATGATAATAATAATAAAGCCAGAGACATTAAGTTCTGGAATCCAAAACCTTCACCTCCACTTGCTCTTTTTGGCAATGGTTCCACACCATCCTAAGTACTTATCCTCATAGACCTGTCCATGAACTTTATCATGGCTTTGTAGCTCTATCCTTCTCATCTCCTTCTCTTTCCCCTACATTTTGTTGCCTTTGGTGTCTCAGGGGCTTCCAAAATACCTGTCATGTATGTCAGGGCTTGCTCCAGGGCCAGATACAGTAGTGCTGCTGACAGGTGAAAGAAGGGGGAGGAAGAGCTGTGCTGTGACATGACAGCTCTGTCCTTATTCCATCCCACAGACCAGGGCAAGGACAGTGAACAGGATGAAAGGTGAGGTGATTTTTCTCTCAGATTCCTGTGTAAATCCGTTTTATGTCACCTCTTCTTTCAGAATTTGGAATTGACACAAAATGAAATAGAGGGTGGGAAGATCAGTATGTGGGAACTCCGCCTAAATCTACCTCTACCCAAAGCCTAAGCACAAAGCTCTTCATCTGCTTCTCCATTTTAATTGCCAGGTTTCTATGAATATATTCACCAAATAAATTTATGAGAGGGGAGGAATAAGTTTTTAATCCCTGTTAGTGAATACTTCCAGGGAAAGACTTCATATTCATCCTCTTCTAACCAGACATTTGATGTGGCTCCAGTTGGAACACACACACTTGTAACTGTTGCACCGGGGTCTGGCTTGCAGTAGTGTGATATTTGCAATGGTTGGCTTGGACTCCATCTGGAGGTGGTGAATTATTCATAGAAATCAAATGGGAGACACTTGTAAATACAAAAAAGACCTCTCCTTCTTTGAAATAGACAGTTTTCAAGGATGAGAACTTAATTTTAGAGTCATAAGGAACTCAATGCTCATGTGTGGTTTAGCCCTCACTTTTCCCCAGTATCTCCCCCCAAATTGTTGACAGTAACCTGGGAAGAACAGGAGAATAATTTGAAAACATACACTGTGATGTGATAGACTTTCTCTGCACTATCCTTTGCTAAGTCTCTGGCATATCTTAGGAAGGAATTTAATCTCTACAATAATTAAAATCACTTCTATTCTAAGAAATAAAAAATGTAATTGCCTTTTTTTTTTTTTTTTACTATTATCTCTCCTTGTTTTCTAGATTCCTATTTGGAAACTTGAATGGAAAACGTTTACTTTAATTTAAAAAAACAAACACACAAGCTCCAAATGCTACCCCTTGGTTCAGACTGGTTTTAGAGCTACACATGTTAATTGCTTGCAGGGTTTGATTCTTTCAAGAAATACTTTGCCAATCTTGGATCAAAGAACAGTTTCTGTTAACTCAAGATTTGAGAAAAGTAAGAAAAGCATAGACAGGAGAAACTAGAGCGCAAAATAAATGTCTAAGTGATAAAGCTGTCATATGACTAGAAAAATGGGGCCAGCAGCATTGAACTGTACAGTCTTACTGAAGAAGGGTCTTTGTGCCATTCAGATGATGCTGGCATTTAAAATCTCTACACTGGAATAGTTTTTCAGAATGTTGTTCCTCTTGCATCTCAGTTTTATCTTCTCCTTTACCCTATTTCTCAAATTATTAAAATGTATTCAATTATTTTTCAGGAGCACCCTCCAAGACTGATAACTTATTAGAAATTACCACCTTTGAGAGATACAAATACTTCTGTGCAAGCATGTAGTGAGTTTTCCAGCCCAGCAGTCATTCAAGGAGGCCATTAAAAAACAATCAAAAGCGACAACTCTTCAACAAATTCCACCTTCTTTCTGATTTTTGTGGCCATAGTACCTCTTCTGCAAATCTTACAATCTTTATCAAAGTTATTCTTTCAGGTATTAACCCAGTTTTGAAGCCAAATCTAACTTTTGTGACAAGCCTTTGCCAGATGATTCAGAGAGACGTTCAGCTAAGCCAATGTATGTTACTTGGAGAAATAGAGAACTAAAATGTCAAACTCGTCTCTTTTTTATGCATGTATTATATTCTTTTTGGTCTAGATAGGCTGTGGACAGTACACAGAATATCTAATAACAGCCCATGTCTAAACAGGCTTTTATCTTGTTATCTCTCCTCTTTCCTTTATCATCAATGACAAACCCCATGCTTAAATTAATATTTCTACTGAACACAGCTCCATCTTGTGCAAGCAGGGACAGTAATATTGATATCCAAACCCAAGCCAAACCTGGGGTGAATTTTTAAGTCTGGCACAACAATTATGACCTTCTGCAAATACATCAATTCATATATAGGTAGAGTGCAAGAACAAGGGTGGCTCTTACCACAGGCATAAGCACCTCCAAGAAAAAGTTCTGTATCTGAAATGGAAACTTGAAGTGCTTGTGAAACAAAACCAGTAGTATTTATATACTTTACAATTGTTCTTTGACCTCTTATTTTGCTCCTGTAAGTTCTTGTCTCACTGAGTTCTCCACTGGGGCTGCAAAACATTGTTAATGTACAAATAATCAGTCACTGTAGTTATTATTTTATTGTACAGGGAGAAATCCCTTCATTTAACCCTGTTGCAAATAATGTTGGCCTTCAGATTCTCATGTTGACTGCAAAGGGAAAGTACTTTTGTCAGCTTTTTCTGGGGAAAGCAGTGAGAAATGTCCCAGGCTTTTCAACAAACATCCTGGGAGCTGTCCAAGAACTATGGCACTTGAGTCATTATAGCTACTCAGCTTGCCTGGATTTGGACTCTCAGTTTTCTTAACTGGGGCTTGTTTGACAGACATTGAGGGCAGAGTGAAGGGTGCAGCTTTCTTCTCCCTCCTTCTGAAGCTGAATCACTGTGTAGCCAAGGGTACACAAAGTAGACAATCAAGAGCAATCATCCCTGGGCACTGGAGGCAGTCTGAGTTTGTGGGGTACATTTCAGGCACTGCCAAGCTTGCAGAACCCTGGAAAGCAAATAGCATGTTTTAACATCAAGATTGCTGGAGTACAAAGTGAATAAATATGTATTCTATCTGCTGTCTTGTATATAGGTAGTCTGCAGTGGTTCTTCAGGCACTGTATGCTTCAGCAGTGCTACTCCTTGTCATGGAAAACTGCTTATTGAGACCAGCTTCAGAAGCAACTGTGCAAGCTCTTGTGTAGAAATCCTTTGAGAGCTGTGAAATAGGAAGATAATCTTTCTGTCTGAGGAAGTACTTGCACTGTCATCACTGGAAGATAAGACTTTCTGCCAGCAGGACCCTGAGCTCAGTGTTCTTATTCATACCTGGGCGTGGGCATAGAGGGAAGATACCAGGTTAGGTGTCCCTGTTTCTGGGTATGGTAATTCTTACATTTTCTGGTACACCAACAATAACTCAGGTGGTTTCTAGGAGCACAAAATCAATCCCATACTGGACTGGGTTAGAGCAGAGGTTGGATCTACAGAAAAGCCCTTGGGACGCCTCTACTCTCTTCCAACACCCAGCCCCTCTACCAAGCCTGACACAGCACCAGTGCTTTTGCTAAGGGTGTTTCTGGGTTTAGCTCACACAGCTGAGCTCCCTTTAGCCCTGCCCATGAAAGTCAGTTACCACAAGCTCCTGTCTTGCTTTTCAAGGATTTTCCTGCTCCTTGCTGGTTTTCCTTGGCATGGGCCTTTCAGCAGAGATGAGGCAAACATGTAGCTGCTGTGCTGGCACTGCCAAAAAACACGTCAGTGGGAGATCCAGACGAGCAGATGCAGCCCAGCAGGCCTGATTGGACTGCCTGCACAAGGCTCTCTGTGCTCAAAGCAGTGCCAAGTGCCTCAGCAATGGGTAATGGGCACCATGCCCTCCAAACAGACGGACACGAGCACAGACAAACCGACAGCACATCCAGGCAT
>NW_005054300.1:3292316-3318777 GCF_000277835.1 Geospiza fortis | reverse complement strand
TCAGCAGGAGCCTGGTGTGGGGCACTCACCCTGGCCAGATGACTCAAAACAGATGGCCAGACCTGTAGATCTTTGTTTTACATCTTAATTACAGCCCATGTTTCCTGACCCTGCTGGAAAGGCTCTCTTTTAGGACCTTTCCTGTGTGCACAAAAGAAGGTTTCACAAGAGCTGTCAGACATGTGACAGGGGAACAATTGCCTGATGGAAAGAAGCAGCTAATTTCTGTGTGTTTGGTAGATTATGGTTGTATAGGAGGGGACTGGGCTATAATTAATCAGATTAAATTCAGAACAGATACATGCCAGAGAAAGGCTGAAAATCACTCTCAGTGAAGTGCAGAGAGGAGGAGCCAGCTGTGCAGCTCAGGCTCTGGGGATTTTTGCTGGGCACAGGGTGAATGGGAATCAGTAGCACATTGCTGTCACAAGTGCAGACCACTTTCTGAAAAAGGCTTGTGGCCACCTCCAATTTGAAGGTCAGGCAAGATGGCTTCTCTGTACTTAATAACCTTTACTAGACCTTTCTCCCCTGCTGATGATTTTGCAAGACCTGAGATGTAATTATTCCAAAGCCCTAATGAGGCAGTTTGGTGAGGTGTAATTTTATACATCCTACACAAACAGACATTTAGAAAAAAAAATGGAGAAAGTCCAAAGGAAAGCAGTATGGGTAATAAGTGGTTGAGGAAACATGACCTAGAGAGAAAGGCAATTGAAATGAGGCCTATTTAAACTGAGAAAGCAAGAGAGGTCCATAATGATAGTTTTCTACACTGTCAAATGCTCTTAATGGCACAGGCAGAACTTAGCTGTTTTTTGAAGGTGATAGGACATGAGGTAATCAACTTAATTTGTTAGGAGGGCATTACAATTTAGAATTGAAAAATGGTAATTTTACAGGCAAACTTGGAGGGAGATTTTAAGACATTCAATTTAAAGTTAGACCAAATGAAAACATGACATGATCTAAGGATTGTGATTAACAAGCACTGTCCAGCCCTGATATTACCCCACAGGACAGCAAAGATATTTTTACATCACTGCCATGACAGAAGTCATGCTGTCTGTGTACAAAATCAGGACAACCTTTTACAGAAAATTCCAAGAAGTACCCATTTCTGGTATTTTCAATTTTCTTCCACTTTTTACAAAATCATTCTTGCCATAGAGTTGTAGCAGCTCTCCACTTCAAGGAGGAATATTAGAATGAGATGTTTTAAAGATGAACAAAGGAGGCAGCTTCAGTTCTGGCATCTTAGGCCTGAGCTTTCCTCTGGATTGCTTTCTTGCTTGCTCCAGGGGTTATGAAGCCACTTTTACAGAAAAGCATGTTTCACAATTATCAAGGTGCTGGATTTCCATGTGCATACAATCTGCTGTCAGAAGGGATCTTCATGTCTATCTGGTTCCACAACAGGACATTTCACTGACCAATTTTTGCTCAATGCACCTATTTTAGGGTTCTTTTTTTAATTTTTTTTTTTAATTTCTTCATTGTATTTGGCCCTGGACGGCTGCAACTTCTTTTGGTGAACATTAGATAATTTAATTAGAGAAAGAGACTGGGCAGATGTTCCTGTGCCAATATTGGGTCCCAATATTGGGTGTTCAAAGTGGCAGATCTTGAAAAGCAACCAACAAGCACAGCAACAAATGGAGAGAAAAACATGGACATACATACATCCCTTCCACACACCCTGAGATCATCAAGCAGAGGAAGGATTCTCCTCAGTACATTAGCCACAAGGCATCCTGGTTCAGATAAATGAAAAATTTAATACTAAAAAATGTGTTTCTCATTTGAATTAAAAAAATAAATAAAATAAAAGAGCCCTAGATCTAATAAGCCTCCACACATTTATAACATTCTCATTCGGAAGTTACAAGGCAAGCAAGCTGGAGATGAGCTAAATGGGAGAACAAATAACCATGAAAGAAATGTTAAGAATTTGAAGCCAAACCCATTTGCTAAAAAGCATAAATAGAACATAATTTTGATTGGTTAGATGCCAAATTAAATGTAAAAAAGAGACTAACAAAATAAAATCAGAGCAGAAAATGTTATTAGGAATTAAGCTAAGAGAAAGTATATGTGAATATTTTCTTACTTTCATGATTAGCACAGGCATATTTTAGGAGGGAGAGGGGCAAGTTTGAAGGGCAGGTGATAGGTTTGCAAATCAAAACAGCAGGATACTCTGGTCAACACCTAATGAAGGGAAAGCAATAATGCAAAAAGTTTCTTTTTCTGGTCACATTTCTAAAAGAACTGAGCTCTCTAGCCAAGTGATTTGTGGAGGATTTAAGTGGTGGAGCAGGGGATTAGATGCCTCAATTGTTTTTGCCTTCCTTTTCTGAAGCACTGTGAGAATATGCCCTAAACCCCATCTTGCTGCATGTCTGGGCATCACTGGAGGGGTGGTTCTGGAACACCTGGAGAACCCTCTTGGAGCAGCTGGGACCCCTTTCCACCTCAGCACTGAGGTGACAGGTTTTGGAGCAGATGGCCTCTGAGTCTTTGCAGGGATGCTCTGGGGAGGCAGCAGTGGGCAATTGTTGGCCATCAAGGAGACTGACCTGCTCCTGGACCACACTGGCACTTCATGGAGTGGTGATGCCATCAGGTTTCACACCCCTTCCTTCTCCCTGGTGGCAAAGAGTGCAGATGATGTGGAAAGGAACAGTGCCTGGAGCACCCTCACCTCTTCTGCCACAGCAGGAGCTGCCCTCCCTTACACTTCCAGAAATGGATGAAGCCATGAGAAAGGGAGAAGATGGCAGAGTGAAACAGATTATCTGTTTCTGATACAGAAGAGAGAGACCCAGGACAGATTTCTGCAGAAAGGGAGCTTCTCCAGAAAAGAGTTAGGGGGTCTAAGTGCTCTCTAAATCTTTGTCTCATCAATATGCAGCAAAGGAGCAGAGGCCAACTCTGCTGTCTCATGCCAAGGAGAAGAAAAAGATTTCCCTGTACTTTCTGGAGTCCACTTGTGCCTTTTTGCTTTAATACCTCATCATTTAAAGAATTCATTTTGCAGCCTGCACTCCTAGTGGTCATGGAGGAAACTCCTGAGAAAATCATATCAGAGGCTCCTCTTTTCCTGTCCTGCAGAATGAATTGTTAACACAAGATCTGTGCAGATACGTGTAAGGTTTTTATAGAGTAAGAATATTCACACATGGTGCTATCCAGAAAGGAGTGGCTGATCCTGAGGGAGTTATTCCAGCACAACTTGATTTTGAGACAAGCTCTTCAGGACAGAAAACCTGTCATCAAGGAGACTTAAATACAGATGACTGAGAACTTTTCCCCAACCATTTTCTTGATTAAACAGGCATTTCCATTTTAAATTGGATGGAAATCCAGAATATTAAGCATTTAGTTTTCTGACATAAACTCAGCATTTTTTCATCAAAACTGTTTTGATTTCTGCTGATTATGGATCCTTCGTTTCAGCAGAGTCGAGGGATCCGTGCCCAGGGTGTGCTGCCCTCACCCCTGTGACAGCCTGCTATCACCTGGGAGGATCCACACGCCAGGCAGTGAGAGCCAGCACCCAGGGCCAGCTCAGCTGACAGCAGGGCTCTGGCCAAACTGAGAGAGAAAATGCAGACTGCAAACAGAGAGACAGAAAGGTTTCAGATTTATCCTCTGTGCCCTAGCAGGGAGGCTTGGTTACTGTTGAACTGTCTCACTTTTGCCATGTGGCTGGAAGTGATTCATCTTAAGAGCATGGTTTGACTGATGTGGCTTGTCTGTGCAGCTTAGATTAAAGGGAGGAAGGCAAGGTACAGCCAGTGGAGTAGTTACAGGACTCATAGATGCTCACAGAGCAGTGCAGTAATATCTTGGAAATCTCTGTTTAAGAAGTCTAAGATTTCAGAGGAAGAGCAAGCAAAAATAAACCTCCAAGTTTTATTTTAGACGCATGAGGAAGCATTCTAGAGGACTGCCCATGTCATTTTGAATTAGCAAGTTGTTCTCAAACAAGGTGCAATGGGAAATAAACCTTAATGAAAGCAAACAACACCTTGTGCTTCACAGCCTGTCACTTGTCTTGTGTACCACCCCAGAGAAGGGCACTGAGAAATTTCTCACAGAAACAAATTTAGTCTCCAATGCAACTTAATACTGACAGAAATACTGACACCCACTACTACCACTTCTCTCCTTTACAGATATATTATCTTTTCTGTTTTTCTTTCAAGATTAACAAGACAAAAACAAAACACTTTTTTGCTCCACACGCCTTCAATCTGTCTGTTGTTGTAAGTCTACATACATGGAAGTGAACTTTAAATTGGGAGGGGAGAAAGTAACAAAGTAAGAAATGTTTGTTTTCCATGAGAGCAGGAGCAGAGCCAAAAGACCTTTCTGAGGAGATGCTCTTGCTCACACAAGTCAAAGGGGTTTGGACAAGCCCCCATTAGCTGACCCTTGTTCCAATTTAACTGGGAGCTTCTTCACCCATGGGCAAGCACTGGCCTTTCCCAGAGCTGCCACATGCTCACCCATCAGCTGTCAGCCCAGATTTCCACAGCACTGATGTTGTCTGAGCAGGTGGTAGCTCCTTTATAATTCTCTGCAGGTTCCTGCTTAAGGCACTTGTTTAGTTTGCTTGACCTTAGACCGGGCCTTAAATTTACTGACAAGTTTATAGAGACTGAACCTGTCAAACCTCTGCATCTCAGAGTAACTCAATGATTTTCATAAAACCTCACCTCCAGGAGTCATGTGATTCATATCTGATTCCCTCTTTTACAAAGTATAGAATTAATAACTACCATGCTTTTGGAAAAAATGCTGCAAAAAATTAAAATGGTCAATGTATCGTACAATCACAAAACCAGGAGGCCCAAGAAATACATCATAATTAATTTCAAATAAAGAAATTATAGAAATTATATCTACTGTAAAAAAACCCCAAAACACCTAAAGGTTGTGGAGCACCTGGCTTGCAGGAGCCAAAGTTTCTATGCTATATTTATAAAATGGGTGTTTTGCACCCACAGAAAGACAGTGCCTCAGAGAGACAGCTCTGCTTCCCCAGAGCTGTGTACTCAGCAGAGGCCCCAGCAGAATTTGAGCAATTTAGCACTTTCCAGGAAACCAGACAAACTAACACAGCCTGTTTATTTCCTCTTTCTTTCAGTACTCCCACGCTGGTGCCTCTGTAAATGAAAATATTGATGGATCTGAAATATGTACGACATAGACTCAGAGTCCATGGCAGTCACCCCCTAGCAAGCTGTTTCTGAGGCTGTTTTCCTGGGTGAGACCATAAATTATTCTCTTTCTCTTACTCCTTTTAGGGATTTTTTTGTGTATCTGAATATGCCCTCTGTTAACGTGCCAAATAACTGCAACCATCTATGCCATGGAGGAAGAAATAGGAATGTTCACTCTGCAGTAAGATGTTTGCATAAGATTTCAAGAGTCAGTAAAGAAACAATTTCCCTACTTATAAAACAAAACAAACAAAAAAAACCACCAACCAATCAAACCAAAAACCCCAAACAAACAAACAAAACAAACAACAAATTAAATTGAGCCAGCCAACCAAATTCTCAAAACATCACTGAAATTTCTGATGATCCATTTAACTTCTAGAGGGTCTGAGCCTTAATTTCAAAGAAACCCCTTCCATCAGATGACTAATCCCAACAGAAGGCTTAAAAACTCACTAGGGAGAGGTTAAAGTGAGAAAAACAAGGAGCCAGGAAATCACTCATGGAGCCCAAAGTGAGTATATCTGATCCAACCCTTTTGTGCCAATGTTTTCTGGTAGCAAACAGAGAATATTCCCTTCGGAGGATTTGCCTGGCACTGGGCATCATCCAGCAGAGGCCACAGCACAGTCATGCTGTAACTTCCCAGCAGGAAAATGGATTGTGGCAGCTCCATTAGTGCAAGATTCAATAAAACAACAATGAAACTTGTTTTTTTCAACATATGCAGAGAGGTGATTTATTTTAGTTATGACTGGAGGGAGGCAAGTGTTGAAATTTCTCAGTGTCAACCTGCAATCTCCACTGAGCCTTCATTTGGTCAGGAAGAAAGAACACAGCAATGTATATATTGTATATAGAGAGCAATTTTCTTTTGCCTTTCAAAAATTAACCCCTTTTCACATTTATGCAAAATTCACAGCAACCAAAATCATTCCAGACACAGCCTATTCCTGTAATTTCCTTTTCTTTCAGAAAGTACCTTCCTTTGTGAAAATATCTGGTAAAAATAATGGCTTCACCTTCAAGGTGTGTTAAATCACAGCTGGAAGCCAAAGATCAGACACGTCCACCTGAAAAACCCTTTGAAACCCAAGCAGAGACATCCAGAAGGGATAGTGATTCATGTGGTTACGTTTTCTTTTCCTATTGTATCCCCAGGTATTCACCTGTTAGGCTGCCCTGTTCCATCTCAACTCTAAGACCCCAATTAATCAAGACCCTGAATTTCCTTCCTGTCTAACCTCCCAAGGCAGAGGGCCCTGTGGCTCTGCAAGACCCACATGATTGCTTTAATTTGCAATCTTTTCTGTGTCATTAACAGCAAATTCATACATTTATACCCAGAGACCAATTAATTCCTACGAATAAAGGCAAGTCTAGCAAAAACAGTTTGGTCAGGGGTTTTGTTTACACCTATTTTGATAAAGCAATGTGCAGAATTATCCTCCCTCCCAAAACCCACAAAACCCTCAGTACAAAGTAGCCCTGGGGTTTGTTTGTCTGTGATTTTGCCCTGTCCTGTTTCACAGTTCAGTTCCTGTGCTCACCTCTTGTCCTGCTCCAGACAGGTTGATTTTCACAGACCATCGTTCTGTGTAACAGAGCCACTCTTCAAGAGAACAAACCACACCATGTTGTGGGGAGCATGGAGTCTAGCAGGCCACTTTGGGAACAGACTGAATGAGGAGGAGGAAGGGAATGATGAATAAAAATTTATATGAGTACAGAATTAGGAATGGGAGGGGAGAGAGATAAACGGACCAGAAAGTGTACAAATGTCAGAAGTGGCAAAAGAGCATTAGTGAAACTTCAGGATGATTGCAGGGGTGATATATTTGAGGTAGGAACAAAGAGCTGTGAAGGAAAACCTTGGCTTCTCATCCTGTCCTTTGTCTTCTGCTGCAGGAAATAAAACTGACATGAAGGAATGTCATCTTTTGGCTTCTCCTGCCCTGTCCCCTGAGGCTATGCACCCGCATAAAGGGTCTCCAGCTGTTCATCTAATTTTCCACCCAAGGTTTAGTCTCTTAAGACAGATCCATCTCCTGTAGGGCTTTTGGCAGGCATCTGAGAAGAGATATTGTGTGAGAAATTTGAATTACCACCCTGAGTGATGGGACTGATGGTAGACAGCAGAAAACCCACTCCCTTCATCTTTCTGTCCTGTCCTCTGGAGACTCGGTAGCAACGAGGAGCTGCTGCTCTGCTCTACACAGGGAGCATAAATATTTCCAGAAGGGAAAGGAAAAATCTACAGACAAATAGAATCCTTACTCTGCAGATATATATATATAAGCAAATGAAGAGGAAAACAGGAACATTGGAAGAATATTGCACTCAGCAGGACATACCACCACAAGGGGGTAAGAGTGAAATTGCCTTGCAAAGAAATGTTAAAAAAAGGACAAAATCTGAAACTATAAGAAAGTTGGGTTATGCACAGCTCTAGCCCATATCTCAGCAGTATATTGCATTGCACTGTCTTGTTTTCCCTTTGGGTGTTTATTTGCATTTAAACCAGCCCAACATCTGGTGGAGGACAGCATTGCATGTTTCAATTCCTCCGCTTGGATAGCATCACTTTAGAATAAATGAGTTCCTGAATGCATTGCATTGGGAGTTCAGTGATTTGTTTAGTTGGGTTTTGCACATTCATTTGGAGAGACAAGTGGGATTTGAAGCAGGTGATGAGGGAAGGGCTGCATGTATGGCTAACTTAATATGTACTACATATTCTGAAGAATGAAAAACATGGTGTGTTGCAGGCTAGATAAGAAAACACTTTAAAATCATGCCTCTGTGATAACAGAATAGCTTTGAGGAGCCCTGCTGGTAAATCACAAGGAACCACACAAACAAGGAAAAATGAGTAATATTTGTTAATACCATGGCAATTCTCTGGACACACAGAATTCTATTTGTGACAATGCAGTTTCTAGCTCTGTTTTCTATAAACGCAAACAATTTGTTCAGCTTCTCTGCCTGTCTTTTGTGTTGGATTTCTAACAAAATGCCCTTAGTCCTGGCAAGTCAAGCAAGATGCATGGTGACATGCCAGCTTCCCTGAAGCGTTTTAGGAACTACCAATTGCACATCTATTCACCTGCACATAATCCACTTAGGTTTGTCTGCTGCAGACCATGGCATTCTGTTACCCCTGACATGTTTTCTGCACAGCCTCTGATACCCAGTGCAGAACTAAAGTATGTCCCATCTTCCCTTATGATCTTGGGTTGTTTGGGAGGCTTAGTCAACCAAAAAAAGATTTTACCTTAAGTAGAAACAACCTGGAAGATAATTAAAAAGGAATCAGCTCTTAGACAAAGTTATTGTGGTAAAGATGTGAGGTCCAAGTGCATAGCATGGAGAATTCTAGACAGAATAACCCACACAGGAAACAATGCATGGGAGTCCCTGGAGAGAAGACAGCTGGCAAGCACAGAGTCAAGGATTTAGGTCACCAATTGCATACAATAAAAAAAGCCCTCAAACCATCCAAAGGTTTCAATTTTTCTTGCAAACCTACTTATATGTTAAATTGGAACATTTGCTTTCCTCAAACCTCAGAAAAAAGTACCTGTTATCCATTATAAGCAATTTAATCCATATTAAAAATTGACACATATCCTTTAATAGGCTTTTGCACACATGTTTATATGCATTTGCTTTTTTGAACCACCCTCTGGAATGCCCCATGTCCTCCTTGTGATCTGCATAGCCCAGGACATTTTAAAGGAAACGCAAAAAGAGGAGATAGCAGCAGGCAGATGTACAGAGCTGTCTAAGCTCATTCTGGGGCTGAACCACATCTAGTTCAACTTCAGCGATATACTGAATATATGGCCAAGCAATGGTCCCTTCCTTCTCTCAGAAAAACAGGAGGAAAAAAAATGGGAGAGGAGACTTGGTAGAATGTTCTGGTTCAGGAACCTAACATCTGGCCGGGCAGGAATTTTATCAATTAGAGCAGAGCAAACAAATCTATGTAAAGCCATCTGAGAGTTCTGCAATTCTCCCTTTCCCTAAAAAATGCTTTGATTCCACATGGCACAGAGCTGCAGCACAGAACTACACTGGCAAAAATCAGGAAACAAGTTTCAAACTATTTTTTTTCAGAAACACTGAGGCCTTTTCTGTGCTCAGGACTTTATGGATGACTTTAAACTAAAAATCACTGAGAAAACATTTTTCACTTGAGTGTTTCTGATGAGCAGCAGTAGTCTTGCTTTCACTGTCTAAAAATGACACCTCTTTAAATACATCCCTCCAAACAAGGGGAGCTTGTTGCCTTTTTCCTTATTTTTGCAGAAGCAAGTGTTCCTAGAGCTTTTCAGTGCTAAATCTCTTCCCAGTACATAATCAAACAAAATCAAAACCAAATCAGGATCAAAGAAATATTGTTTAAAATAAGCAGTAACAATGATTGCATGATCTCCTGGTTTGAGAGTTACCTTTCTTTCCTTGTAGAAAAGGTATCTGTGGGCCTTAGAGCAGTTGCTTTTATTTTGCTTCTGTCTCTTTGATTTCAGAGAGATTTTGCATGTAATGCATTTCACCAGAGAGGGGCTGTATGGCGTGGGACTCAAGCAGTTAGGGTGAAATAAAGATGATCAGGTGATGTTAATTCCTTGGCAGATGCTACAGATAAGTGGAAAAGCCTTGAGTGTCCACACTGATAAGGGGTCTGTCATGCCAGGGAATAGAGAGAAGTGCAGTATTCTTGGAAGTGCTTTAAATTGCATTTTCATTCTAACCGACTTTTCCTGCTGTTTTAAAGGTTTGCTTGGTGATGACAAGGGTGAAACTAAGAGTGACTGATAAGAAATCTAACTTAGGAAAATTAAGCCTAGCTTGTCCTGGTGGCTCTGAGAAATAATGCCCAATTTACTGTGACTCTTCATTCATATTTCTTTAGTCCTGTTGCTGTAAGTCTTGGTACTCTGAGCATTATCTGCAGGAACCTGTCAAAGATTGCAAATTACCCTCTATCAAAAAAACCCTTTTATAGTAGAAGGAGTTTTCCAACTTTAACCATGGCAATCACTTAAAAATGGGATTATTGGTGGTGCAGGAGTGTTTTTTGAGCCTGGTCTTGTATCAGTTATGACTGTGATAACCTGTTCTAGCATCTTGTCTGACATGGGTGTCCAGCTGTTCTCTTGCCTTCCCAACGTTCAAAAGTGCAAGCTTCCAAACCATTCCAGCTGCTGCCCACAGCTCAAATTCATTCCACAGGACTCCAGATACTCCCACAAGATACTTTACCTCCTGCACAGGAAATCAGTTTCATCCCACATCCCCTTTTCTCTTGAATATGAGAGAGAGATGCTCATCTAGAATGTCTTGCAAGGCCTGGCCAATTTCTCACAATCCTCTGAGGTGCCTCCTGACACCTGAAGAAATTAAACACCCAAGTTAGACACTAAAGAGAGGCAGGACAAGTTTAGGTTTTAGGTTCCAGCCCCACTACACTGTGAGCCACCTCTCAGGGCTGCTGTTGACTTCCAGCTGCTGGTTTGTGCTGAAGGTCAACAGAAAGTGTTTGTGGGAACTTGGCACAATTCCAATTTCCTTATTTTTTGCTAGGGAAAAATAAGGAAAAGTAGTAGGCATCACTAAATAGCAGTGACTCGTGCTGGAGAACTGGATGAGAAACAAGTCCCTTGTGCATGGGATAGTCCCAGACAAAACTGTAGGCTCAGTCTTTAGTTTCCTGAATACTGACAAGATTTCATCAAAGCACAGGAAATGCATCCTGAGGATAAAATATAAACAGGATAAGATTCCTAAGACATTGCATAATAAATCCCAGCAACCAGAAAAAGAACCAATAAGTTGTTTCCATTTCCTTGCCTTCTCCCTGCATAGCTCCCAGATCCTGCTGGGCTCAGCAACTTCCTCTGTGTCTTGAACATCTAGAGGAATTGAGGTTCTCTAGAGCTTTTGATTCACTTTTAAATTCCAATCCCAGGAAGCATAATTTTGTACATCACTTCCATTAAACAAACTGGGCTACAATTCAGTCAAGCCTTTCCAGTTCCAAGTAGTTAAATTGATGGTTTCAGATAGTTTACAGACTATAACATGGGGTTAGAGAGAAACTCAACACCTGCATTTACATAATTACTTTTTAATTATACTAGACTTTTTCAGGAAGAATATTCCAAATATGTATATGTCTTTAAATAGTCTTAAAATAACCCCAGCTAAATGATCTCTCAGGGATATACAGAGAAATTTAAAAAATTCTAAAACTGTTCAATGGGATTTTTGTATAGTTTGCTTTGATTTTAAACCTTCAGGTAATGCTGGATAGGGATGTTAGTAAAGGAGAGAAAACTGTGGCCACGAAGTGATTGTGTACTAGAATAATGAAAGATATAAATTTGAGCAGACTAACATCCACAACATTTACATGACTTGAATAGTAGATAGATAAGCACTATGAAATTAGAATACTTCCTTAAACAACTGCATTATATGGAAACATTCCTACTGAGGTATAAATTGGCACTGTAAAAAGAGCAGCAGGTGCTAAAGCAAATCCCACACTCATTTATTCAAGATGAAATCTTGCCAAACCACATACATGTCAAATTTGCTGCTCCCAGTAATACTGGGAACTGTTCTATTAAGGGCTGACTTCCACAGACAGAGAAACCCTGTGTTGTTTTCCTGCAGCCAGGCACAGCCAGTAAAATGAGTGTTTTCCAAGCATGCAGAGCACTGACTGTTTTTAAGCCCCATGTGGCACCAGGCACTCCTCCAGAACCAGGGAGTGCAGTAAAGTGATTATGGGATTCTGTGACTGATGGCTCCATCACATGTCTGAGATTCATGGCTCACACAGCCACGCTTCAGTGATGGGTACTGGTGTGGCTGGAGGGAAAGCAAAGGAATTTGCATTTTAATGTAGCTCAGCCAACAGCAGGGATGGGGTAATGCTACTCATCTTAATTTGCAGTGTGCAAAATAAGTGCCTGAAGACAATAGCCACAGCTTGATGTTATGTGTGCTGATTTAATATGGCATCTGAGCCTCTACTGTGGAAAAGTCCTCAGTGGTCTGGTTAAACCACGTACCCTCAGGCTCCCTAACTTTTAGGTATCTGTTCACACTGAGTCCCAGCTTTCTGCTGCTCCCTTTCACTGTTTCTTCTGTTGCCTTTGGCTATCAGCTTGCTGTGTGCTCTAAAAAAGGCAGCATTGCCTCTAAGGATATTTCAGGCTTTTCTTCTCTGCAAGATTAGACAACCTCCACTCTATTCCTTATCTAGAGGAAAAAGGCTACCCTTTTAGCCTTTCCATTCTTTTAAGGACTGACATCCCCTTATTCCTCCATTTCTTTTCTCTTCTTTACCATGGCCATCAGTGTAATACTTTAAGGGCTCTCTTTTCAGAATACAAAGGTTTTAAGACCACTCATCTAGAGTCTAAAATAAGGTTTCACTCTTGGGTTTTAGGGGCTAGCTTCTCTCCCTTGCCAAAATCTTCCTGCAGCTTTCCTGAGGAAATAGTTCCTCTTCTGGAGTGCTTGTTCATTGGGCTCCGCAGCTTCCTTTCAGACAAATGAAAGGGGCTGTGCTTTCAGTCCAGGTAACCATGAAAGAGGCACCAGAGGCTTTTGGTGGGTGAAGGATTTTGTCATAAGCAAGCCATGGTTACAGAAGCCATATTTCTGTTTACTCAACACAAGTAATAAATCATGAGAGTACAGCTGTCTTCCACATAACTCATAACACTTAAAGTTATATAGATTATAGACACCAAGAATGTCCCTGAAGTTGTCCATGGCCCCTTCTTAGAGAGGGGAACATATCTGCTGTTTTTTCATAGGGTAGATTCTAACATATGGCAATATTTCTCTGACTTGTTCAGCCTTAATAAAAAAAAAAAAAACAGAACAAAACTGGTGAAGAGCAGGGAACTGGTTATCAGCTCACAATCAAGAATGTGTACTATAGAGTGTCCTTTTCTCCCTCCACATCTTGAAATCGACAAAATTTGGTTGGAAAATGCTGTTAGCAGAGACAAGCACTGAGTGCAAGAGAAGCCAAAGAAAAGATTCCAACACCATTCCCCTTCCAGTGTTCAGATGACTAAGAAAAAGATTTTTAAAGCAAAATGGTTTTCCCTTTAGGCTAATTTACATGAACAAAAATCCCAGACCTTTGAAACCACACAGAAAAACATTAAAGCAAATGGGTTGTTGCCAGACAAGAGAAAAGAAGCCTGGTTCCTGCTGTTGCAAGTGGGAAAACTCTGGAAACTGTCTCATTATGTTATCAATATTGATCCTGGAACCAGTTAGGATTCTCCCTCTGCTAGTTCTTCTGAGAGGCTTTTCCAGAGCTCTTTTCTGCTGGTTAGGAGTTTTCTCCCATTTATGAGCCTAAATTATTATCTTTATTTGCCATTGCTTTGCTCCTACCCGTTTTACTTCTCTGTTTCACAGCTTCTTCCAAATAAAACCACCATCCTGGATCTTTGTCAACTGGCAGTTGGAGACAGATTTCATTTCAGGCCTGGTCTAGGGCCCATTTAAGTCAACAGGAGCCTCTGTTGAGTTCAGTATGCTTTCCAAGCGGGCCTTTATAGGCCATCCCTGTAGTCAGCTGAATATTAGAGTTGTGTGTTGATAAACCACTGGGCCTGACAAAATTATCCTGCAACTTACACACTGCAGAATCCTTCATTTACCAGCTCTTGTTGGCCAGTTGAGGAAGGAAAGGCAGAGAGGCAGAATATCCAACATTTCAATAAGAAGTGGGATATCGCAGACCAAAAGGAAGGGCAGAAAGTGCAGTGGAACACTTCTTTATGAACTCATTATGGTGACATTACCTCTAGAGTTATTTTACTGCCACTTGTCTTCATTTCATTCCTCTGGTCACTTGGGCACAGCACAAAACCAACATTCCTGGGAAGAAAAACACACAAATTCTCTTTTCATATTCTTTTCATATCACCCAACATATATTTTTTCATCACCTGTAAGAGGGAAACCCTCTGATTCTCCCAAGATCACATTACCATCAATTATAATTAACTATTTCAAAAATATAGAGCTCTTTGGTTGCTATCAAATACATAAGGGGTACCTCATTCTAGCTTTTTCGGGTTTTGCTCAAGTGTCACTGAACAAAGCTCTATTTTATAGTTATAAAGCTATCATTTGACTTGTAGTGCTAAAACCACTTCACCTTAACACACTTCTAGAAGTAACAAAGCTGTTGTCAATAGATTGTTGGACCAACATCACAGACTGTAGAAATTTAAGGGATGATTCATGGAGATAAAGTAGTCACATGAAGCCGCAGATGTTAACTGCAAAACTAACTTGAGACAAAAGTAGTTTGAGACACAAACAAGCTACAGGGAAAAGACTGGCTCAGTTCAGGATTTAATGTGATATAAAGCCAGCACAACAGAAGGGAAAGTAGGAATGGTGTGAGCTGGAACATCACAGTGGTAAACCCCAGCAGCTCCAAGCATATAAAATCCACACTAACCCAAAAATTCCTCAGCAGCCTTCCCAGAAGGGTTAGGTTTGTTTGTTCCCTTCCTCTGTAACTCCATACTCAGTAAAGGAGTTGATTTAACTATTTAAATGTTTGCAATCATTAACCTTTCAATAAAAACACAGCTTCAGCTTATTAAGCTCATTAGCCTGTAACAAATGAAGCTTTTGAACATGCCAAGGAGGAAAATATAACTGGATTCAGAAAGCAATTAGATGCATTTGGAGAGGATGATAGGTCTCTTGAGGACTGTTGAGCACAGAGATGTAGCTACAGTCTCTGATTCAGGAGGTCCCTAGGCTGCGGGGTGGTTGGTTATACCAAGGGAACACCACACTAGTTTTTCTGCCTCTTTCTCTGTTACTCCGTGGCCTCTGGGTCAGGTAGTTCTTTGATCTGCAGCTTTCTTATGTACTATTAATACATGGCCAACAGCCACACAGTGTCAAACTAGCCAAAAGAAAGTAGGAGAAAGCTTTGGTTTTCACCTTACAAACTAAACAGTGCAGTGATACGAGCACTAGAGCTGAAGCTCTCTACAAGTCTTGCTGTTGACCAGAGAATGAATGCTACTCAGTATGGAACATAAAAGCTTACTCAGCAGCAGCTGGTACCAGAGGAATTAGCAACCACACACAACTGTCACCAAGCATCTCAAACCTTTGATTTTTTTCCTTGTCATTTTTCTTTTTTTTTCTACACAGAGGCAGGAACGCCCTGGAAATAGATGGATTTGCACAACTACACATCACAGATGGTCAGTTCTCAGTGCCTTGCAAACCTAGGCTCTGTCAGGAAGGAATATGTAGCTGTATCACCATGCATTTTACTATTTCAGACCATGTGTTGTTTTCTTGGAGCATCGCTCTTCTTATCGAAGCTCTTTACGACATTTTCAGGACATGCCTCCTCTCTTCCCCCCAGGATTTCTCTTAGGAACGAAGCTTCATATGCACAGATTTCAACTCTGCCAAATGTTTTTCATGAGCCTACTTCAAATATCAGCAGTGTATACTTACAGGTGAAGTTTTCAGTTGTCAGATGGAACAGTTGCCTGAGAGACTGAAACAGCACCAAAATAATAGGGAGCTATTCAAGCTCCTTCTATGATTAGTGAGAGGTAAACAGCATAAATCCACTTCCAGCATAGTTTTTATTCCAGTTTTCATGCTTGCCATGAGCTCTACAAATTTCATATCTTCAGTCTTGTCTGCTCTTAATGCCTCAGAGTAATGTTATTGCTCAAGTAAACGCTAAATCTCAAGGAACCACTCAAAATCACTGAGCTGACTGCACATCTGTTTTATCCCAAAGAAAGTTAAGAAAGAGGAAAAAAAAGAAATGAAACATTTTGTTCTGGATCATTCAACCTGAGCTCTGTTTACTGAACTGCAGCCTTGTGCCTGAGAAAAATGTTGCTCTCCTTAGTGGCTGGGATTATCTGTGCTGTCCACAATGCCACATGGATTTAAAACTCAGAAGAAGCATTAGTGTAAGAGACCTCTCTGCAATCAGGCCAAGCACAGTTGGGAGCATGTTCATTCTGACAGGTTTATATTGGCATACCCAAGCCACTTACATGAAGGCAAGAACTGTGTCCTCTGTGTGGCAGGTATCAATGTTGCACGTGCCAGGTGTGGCCAGAACAAAAAGTGGGCACATGTTTGTATTCTGTTTCAAGATCATCATCTTGTGGAAAGTTGTCTGGAAAGCTCAATTTAACTTTCTGAGTTTTCAGATTTTATGTCCCACTGCATGAATTTCTGACTGTTCCCACCCAACTCACACCACACAGATGGTCTCAAACATAGTGTGGTTGCTTTTACAAAAGAATACTCACATCTGACTGTGACAAACTACTCTACAAGAAGGGCTTAAGAATGATACTGGGGGCCTTAAAGTTCAGATGTTTTGGGGGGTTTCCCCCCTCATTTCCTGGGATTTCATCTGAGGAGACAATGGTATTGTTGATTTTAAAAAAGCAGATTTCACAAGCAGAATAACGTGCTCCATATGCCTGGTCAGTTTGTTGAAGAGCCCAAAATGTGCATCTGTACAATGAACAAGGAATGATAGATGATGTCTCACCCTCCCCAGCTTGTAATTAAACAGGAGGGAGAGGCTGCGGGGTAGAGTGGGGAGAGCATCCTTCAGCCACAAATCCTCCACGCAGAGATGCCAGTTGCTCAAAAGAGGTTTTAACATCTCTGACAAGAGGACAGCAAGGGAATGGAGAAGTAAGCAAAACAAAGCACTGGAAGGGCATTTTAACATTGTGTTAGTCAAATGAGTGGATAAATGATGACTGTATATTGGATGGCAGTGGGAGGGTTATAAACATTACAGAGACAATTGCCGCTAAATGAGGTGTATCCCAGGCAGCTGTCCTGATGCATTAGGAGGCTGTTTTCAAAAGAAAAGATTATCCCATCAGCATTAAAACAAAACAAAACAAAAAGATCTCTTCCACACAGCTCACATGCCATGAATAACTCAGCAGCATGTGAGCCAAACCCTTCCAGAGGCAGGCTGTGTTCTCTATGCCTCCTTTTGGGCATTATTTTTGCATGGATGTGCTCTCTCTGTAAACCTTAATTATCAAAGCCACTGTATAAGCAAGTATAGCCTGCCTTGTTTATTGGGCCTTTGGTCTGTTATGCCTCTGTGATCTGTATGGGACAAATCTGAGAGTCTCCATGCTGGCCCAGCCACCATTGGAGGGACTTTGTTGATGATTCTCTTAACTGTAACTCTATTGCTCTGATCCCCAAAATTATTGGTTTCTTTCAAGGTACCTTCTTTTTTTCTTTTTTTCCATGTTATATAGATATCTGAGCTTTCTGTATTTCTTTAGTAGAAATTTCTAGCATGCTGATGTAAGTGCAGTGCTGTCTGAGGAAGAAATACATTAAAACTAGCAGTGCTTGTTTTGTTACTAGTAACAATATATTCAGTTATTTCAGAGCACTGTTCTCCAATATGCTTCCAATTACATTATTTCACAGGCAAGGAAACTGAGGCAGAGATAAACACAACATCTTGTCCTGGGAAACAGTGTCACAGATGAAATATTATTAAAGATTTCCTAATTGCAGTGCGGTGACCTGTCCAGAAACCCTGCTTCTCTTTGGCATGTGGGGAAATTATGGCCTAAAACTACTGTGGTTGCTACTTCAGTGAAATATTCTTACTTCTGAAACCAAGCTCATAACCAATAGTCCTTCATGTCCTTATTATGCTAGAAGCCTCAATAATGCTGACTTCAGGTAATTGAAAGACTGGGTCTTCCCCATTGCATTAACTGATGGATGCTGGCAGAAGGTTTTCAAGCCACATTTCTTTTCTAGTAGTCAGTAGATCAATAGTGATCCATGGTTCTCCCTCAGGTGTTCTACAGAATGATTGCAAATCCCCTTTAACCACCAAAAAGTGTGTCCAGGCATAGCAACACAAAACCAAAATAAAGGAAGAGGCAAAGTCTACAACTAAGTTTTACTGGACTGAAAGTGAAATCTATTCTGGCACAAGATGGTACATGCTGTTTTATCTAAAACACTTCACCTGCTACAGAGTGAGCTGTCTCAGAGATTTGTATAAGAGGGCTGAGAGGGAGGATGCAGAGATTCTGCCACTATACAGCCCGTCACCTTGGAGAGGAATGAGAACTACCTGCTGTTTACTGCTCTGACAGGAGAGAGCTGTGTCACAGGGAATGCTGATATATCCCTCTGAAATGCCAAGATTGTCTGGAGCAGAAGAGCATCTCAGTAGGATGGACTGCATAAACATAAACAGTTTGCATAAACACAGTGCTGCTTTCCATGAGCATTATTGCCACTGTGCCACAATTGCACTCAGATCTGCTCCAGGGCATCCTGGCACACTGCAGCCATCTCAGGGAGTCAGAAGCAGCTCTGCCCCCAGGGCTCTGGAGCCAGGTGGGCAAAGGGAAGCACAGCAGCTGAAGCACAAAGAAAAGCTGGCCTATGTTTTGGGGAGACACTGACCATTTAGGATAGAACTCAATTCAGAATTAAAGTCTCGTAAACCAACTTGTAAAATGTTCCATTTTCTGTCAAAAAAGTGTCCAACTATACAGAAAGAGCTGGCCCAACTGCATCTGGAAAGTAAAAATGTAGCCTTCTCCAAAGAGCCGGCCAGCAGCAGCTGCAGCAGGAGAAAGGAGCTTCCTGAGCGAGCTGGGCTCCACAAACTGTTTTGTTTCCCCCTTCAGCAGTGCAGCCCTGCAGCAAACCTCCCTCAGGGCATGGCAGGCACTCAGCAGCCTCATGCCCACCTCCACCTCTGCTCTCTCTGGGTGTCCAGACAATGTTTGTTCTGTACTGCCATGAGAGCTGGGCCCAGCAGGACAGCCTGGAAAGACTGTGTGTCCTTCTGAAATAGTGCTAGAGTGTTGACCTCCACTCTGGACTTTCAGAAATCCCTTTTGGGGATGTAGGAGAGAGTTTTTAAACCTGATAAAAGAAAGTATTTTCCTTGTGACTGAAAATAACTGAGATTCTAGCTACAATCCACTATCCCCTACTGGGGGAGCTCCATAGCGATGTTGCCAAAATGACCTAATGAAAATCTCTCACCCATCTGGGTAGCAGAGCAGCTGTACTGCTTAAGAACAGGAAGGATCTTGGTTCCAGTGTATTCTGCCTTTCCACATAGCTTGGAGAAGGGAATGGGAATTGCTTTCTCCATTGCATATCCTTTGAAACATTGTAGTTTTCCTGTGGGATTGCATCCGTCAAGAAATTCACCTGCAATAATTTTCTTTCTCTGTGCCCTTCTGCCCCACTTTCTCTCCCTTTTTTCAGCAGCTGAATATGAAACCTTGGAGCAAAACTTCAACATTGGAACAAAACTTTTTTTCTTTTATTTTGAGAAATAAAATATTATAATTCATTTGATGAAAGCTTCTGTTTTACAGGGAAATTAATTCCTCCTTCAACCCCACTTCATTTAATTGCAGACACTAGAAAAATACTCATTCCCTCCAAACCTGACAGGTGCCACCAGAAGGTGAGAAGAAACCACTATTTCTTTCAATACAATATTTTTAAAAATATGCTAGGTACATGGAAACACTTATTCATCCATCAACTGAAAAGTTCATTTCTTCCTGCTGCCCTTCACCCCACTTTCAGGGCTCCCAAGCCAGCTGTGGCTGTGTAACATAACTGACTTTGGTATAAATAAGAGCTGAGGAAGTAGAAGAAATTAAGCACTCCTCCAGCCCTAAGGCTAAGTATCACTCTCCTTTTTTTTTTTTTTTTTGTATACTAGGCTTAATACTTTTTCTCAGCTGGGTACAGAAGCTAATATAGTACATAATCAGAGGAAAAGTATCACCTTACAGAAATCTCATTTCTTATCACACTTGAAGTTTCAGTGGATACTGGAAATACTTTGTTTTCCTAGTATGTAGGCAGAATAGGGAAGAAACAACTCGAGGGAATAAATACTTTCAGGAGTAGGGTCTCGTTTGTATTAAGGAGTCTAAGCACTGCAAGTGAAAGGAGACTCAATCTTCTTCCCCCCCACCACGTATGCTACATCACTGCTGAAATCTAAGTAATTTCCATGGAGGAACTCAGCTGATGCACAAACCCCTGAATGCTCCCTGTCTCTGGTGTGCATTTACTGATGGACACTCACAGTCCACCTACAGCACACATTTGCCAATCACAGCAATGATGTGAAGCTGTCTCCTTATCTAAAATACTTGTTTGACCCCCCTGCCCAGGGTCCATTCTTTCTGTGTGATTGGTGGATCTGCAGGACATGTCTGCATGGCCTGGCCTGCAGGAATTCAGCCTGTGAGTAACAACCTCCTCACAGAGAGCCTGTCTCTCCAACATGGGTCAGGAGTCCAACACAGTGCAAGTCCCAGAGCACTCCCTTTAACCAGATGATCTTCACAATTCATCCACTCATAATTTTTCTGTGAAAAAAAATTAAAAAATGAGAAAAATATTCAGATAAAGACACTCACATTAGGAGAGAAGCTAGTTAATCAATATAGCGCCTATTCTTCCAGGAGTCTTTTAAAAAGCTGTAAATATCATAATAGAAGAAGGAAATTTGCAAAAAAAAAAAGAACTGAGCTTGAACCAAATATTCATCAGTTTGAGTAGAAATTGATAAAACTTAAACCACACAATCTCTGTCCTCCAAGCCAAGCCTCCAGACTCCCCTTCAGTCCCTGGTGTATTGGAGGGCAGACAGAGCTCAGCCAGCCACATCACCTGGCTTGTGAACAAATCTGTGCACTGATTATCTGGTTATCTAAATTAAATGAAAGCATGAGATGAAAAATGGGGTGTAAGAGAAAGAACAAAAGCAAAGATGAGAATTCTTTTTACTTCAGTCAAAACCCTCCCCACCAATTTTTTGGTCTTTGGCACTTTCCATGTTAGGCAGTAAGGATCTACAGTAAAGAGCCTCCATGGGGGAAATTTTTGCCTCAGGGCTGCACTCCAGAGCCAGAACTGTCCTCCTGTCTCCCAGGGGGTTGTACAGGGTCCTGGGGGACACCAGTGGGTTGGGCAGGGCAGTGTCAGCCACAGGACCCCTCCCTGAGGAGACAGAGAAATACCCTTGCTGTACCACAACAAACCATGCACAGTGCCACTACACATCTTCTCTGAAGGTAGCTAAAGCAGATGGAAATATCTGCAGAGACTATCCACAACTCTTACATTAGCTACTTCAGATTTCAGTTGCCAGGAAATTCTGAGCATTGCTGCAAGGACAAAAGGCAGATGCAAAAAGAGAGGCTAAGGGTCATGCTCAGACCAACAACTGCAATGCTGGAAAGGGATCTAGCATAGGGAAATTCATGCAGCCTGTGGATAATTCAAATTCCCCTTATTCAAAATCCTATCATACAGTGCATGACACTGGATATGGCTCCCTGTACATCCTGCTGATGAGGAAAAGCAGGATTGCAAGCTTGCATACTCCTACTAGATCCACTGGACTACAACTTATTTCTTCTTTACAGTGTGTCTCCACACACTTGAAATAAAATGGAGTTTATTTTAGTGTTTAAAGTGCCATCATATAGCCCAGAATATGTCTGATTATTTATCTGAGGCAACAAAGGAGATGAAGTAAAACACAGACTTGTACTGACCCCCTTTAAGTAACCAAAAATACTTAAATATCTTCTGAACAAGGTTCAAAGGATAAGAATATTTTTTATCTGTTAAATATCTTTGATATTTTCTAAAAGATGTAAAGATAGTTCTCATTGCTTTCAATGTATATTTTAGATCTATCTTTTGTATAGATGAGGGAATATTGAATACTACTGCCACAACTGCAATGTAAAATGTTATTTACAGGACTTTCCCCTGAAATCTCAGGAGCCTGAAGATATCTGATTTTGCCATATTCTTAGATATTCATTCACACACACTATCTCTAGGTTCCAACATTTCAGGAGCAACTGAAAAATTCTAATCTTCCTTTCCACTCCTTTGTCTTCTTGTGTGCAGCAGCAGAAAACAAGTCAAAAGATCACAATGTGACTTTTTAAAACCCTCTGACTACTGAGCTAATATCACGAACTGTCTGGCAAGGCTTTGACTTGGGATTTATCCTTGTCTCAGCCTGGCAGTGTACGTGCTGGTCTACTTGTTATAGCAGACAGATGCATGATCCTCAGAGCACTTTTCCTGTACTTCTCCCTGAATTGGTCAATGCTTCACAGAAGCTGGGAGAGAGAAGTCCCTGAGTCTGTGTCTTGTGGTGCTGGATGTTTCTAGCAGTGCACTGCTCATGGGAGGAAAGGAAAGGATGGATATCATCCAGCTGTCAGTGCAATCAGAGCCACATGGAAGCAGCTGCACTTCCTTAGAGGGGATCTTTATAGGCAGTGACAAAAAAGCCAAAAAGCCCTGCAGAGTGGCTTACTCTGGAGGTTATGCCATGAGAAACCATGGGCTATGAGTCTGATTAACAATAATGACTCAGAGCCAGGATCTTTCCTTTGCACTGAAGACCCATTTGTCCCTAGCGTAAGTGACTGGTGCTGAAGGGCCCCCTCTGGGTTCATTAGGAAAGGTGCATTGCCTGCAGATGGGCCTAAATTGGGGATGGATGGGTGGAAGGAAGGAAGGAAGGAAGGAAGGAAGGAAGGAAGGAAGGGATTTATGAAGTGGGGATCATGACGTACGGGATGGTTCCCCCCGCAAGGGAACTCCTGTGTGGGTGCAGGCAGGTCACTCTCTCGTGGGTCCCAGAGGAGCGGCTCCTCCCCGTCCCCCGTAAGCACAGTCCCGGATGGATATCGATCGTGTGACCGGGGAGAAGGAGGACTCGAGGCACCAGTGCAAATCCAGCTGGGTTTATTTGAGGATGGTCCAAGGGTGCAAGGAGGGAGGGAAAGCAGGGGTGCAACCACAGTCCAAGGGAGCCGGTGTCAGGGTGAGCTCGAGCCCAGGACCGGGGTGGGACCGGGGTTTATAAAGGGGAGAGGGTAGGCAGGGTCGGGGTACGAATCAACCAGTGGGGACAGGGCTCAGAGGAGGGGACAAGGTGGGGTGATTGGGGGTACACCTATAGGAATGTGGGGAGAGGGTGGTCTTGTGACAAGGTCCAATGGGGAGGTGAGGAACAGGGAATATTCCAGAAGGGAGGGAGTGAACTACAGGTGATTGATGTTCATACAGTAGAATCCTCCCAGGGCACCTCTGCCCCATCTGCCCTGTCCCCTCCTCCCGCAATGAAGGGGTAAACAGTGAATTTGAGGAGCAAATAATGCATCTCATTAACTACAGAAACAAATTTTTTTTGTATTGGGATTTCCTTCTCTCATACAGATGATTTTTTGTTTTCTTTGATCACTTTCTAATCCCTAATTCAGAAGACCATATCAAAAACAATCCTGTCCATATCTAACTGCCTGGCAGTCACATTTTCCCCTTTGAGCTGGGCCTTTGTGAAAGGCTGGCTCCTAGATCAGTTGCAAAAGAAACACATCTTGGTTTTTGATAGTGGCTTTTTTTATTCCATCACAAGCAATTTACCTTTCCAGCCATGTGGGGGCTTGATGTAATCTTGCAGAGCCAGGGAAGAATGCAGTGCAGGAAAACCAGCTTGTGAGCTCTCCTAGGAAAACGTGTCCCTGCTTCCTGCCCACAGCCCCACACTCATCTCTGAACCCAGGCACGAGGCTGCGCAGCTGCTCCCAGGCACAAAGTCAGGCTTCATGTGCCATCATTTCTGCCACTCTGGGCTGAGCTGTGTCTCAGAACAGCTCCCAGAGCAGCTCCATCAAGCTGCTAATGCCAACCAAGTAAATAATGCAAATATACATTAGTCTGATAGAGCGTAACAGCCACCAAGTCTGAGCAGTCCTTAGCTGTACATTTACCGGATCAATGGAGTGCTTAGAGCTTTGACACATAAATCAGTATTTACCTAAGTTTTTAAATAGCTATTAGAAGTAAAAGAGCACTTCTGTCCATATATAGCAATTATATGGAATGAAACCTTCTACTCTCTTGTGTTCCTTGTTTTTTTTTTTTTTCAGGAGTCCCCAGAGCCCTGATCAGCAAAGGCCTTTAAACACAATTGAGTGAGATGAAGTCAGTGTCTGAGCTTCACTCATTTTAAGCATGACTTCAGCAGAATATGGAAGGTACTCAAAGGATCAAACATATTCCCTTGATATAATTTCAGAGCAGCTGACACTATCCAGGGCACTTGAATTATGTCTTGTTTTTTATACAAGAAGAAAAAGAAAACAGTATGATGCTGGTCTGCTCACTCTGAGGGCACTGGAGTTGGAGGAGGCAGGTGATTTTGTCACTCAGAGCATTGATACAGAATAGGAGGTTCCAGTGATTGTGGACATTCTCTGAGAAAAGTCTTAGGAAATCTACATGGTGGATGCTGGACTGAAATTCATTGCTATTTTGCCCACAAGTGATCTGGTCTTGCAGGTGAATCAGCTCATAAGATTTCTTCGTTTAGTCTTTTCTGTTGGTAAGCAGGATGGTGGTTATGTACCACCAGAGCATCTCGTCTCTTCTTTTTCCAAAAACATCAGATATACAATTTGGAGTACCAGATATCTGCAGCATTTTGAGTTCAGGCCAGATAAAGCAAAAGCTCTCCCTAAATTTCAGGGGATACTGCCATTTATGAGATGATGATTTTGGCTTGTCCATTTTCTTCATTGGCTAGGATCTGGGAAAAGGTGAAATGAGAAGAAACATGCAATCCAGGTCTGTTTGAGCTTGACTGTCAATGAAACACTCAACACTTCCCAATTAGCTCTTGGTCTCCAGAGTCCTGACTCTCATTTTCCATGTCAAAGCATCAACCGTTCGATGCTTCTTGTTCCAGACCCCAGTTGTATTGATCATGGCCTTTATACACCACTCTGCTTCAGCCATTTGAATAATTGGTGTCTTAGGCAAAGATTAGTACAATCTGCATAAATAAATAAGAAATTGTAATTAACAGCATGTATGGCAACAAAATATTGGTTTAAGAATTTCAATAATGATCATGATTTATTAATGCCCTTGTCAGCATCTGTTGCTGAAAGCATTATGCATGCCTCAGTAGGATTTGCTTTTATTTGTTGAATGTAAGTCAGATAGAAAACAATCATGTAATGAAAAGGATGATGGCTTCTGAATTCCATCTTTTTAATGACTAAGGGAGAACTGCCTCATCCCCTCTCTGAATCTACTCTTTCTGTAAATATAACTTTATTATTAGCAATGAAAAACCCCTCTAAATTAATTTCTCAATCTGTGTACTGTATTCTTTCAGATTCCATGGTTGGGCAAATCCAGCCCACAAAGCTGATTTGGATATTTCAATGCCTGATTGTGAACTGAAGAGTAATATGCTATTTTTATATAAATCTCTCCAAAGGAGGAATAAGCAGAAGTGGGAGAGCTCAGAAATGGATAAACATCAGTTTTCCTATTCAGTTACCCCTATCACCATTTCTGGGGAATCTATTGATGTTAAAAGTAGACCAAAATGAGGCATGGATGCATATTTATGCTATATATATATATCATGGTGCTCATTTAAGCAGGCTATTTTACAATCATGACTGATATTTGCATTTTGATTTATATTTCTTTATACTTTCAGATGTCCTGTCGTCAACCTGGATTTTCTCTGCAGGCATTTACTAGAGATCAACAAAGGAAAAAAAGACCAAAAAACCAAGTCCAAAAGAATCACTGTTATTTTCACATATGGACAGGAGAGGCTAAATTCTGCAGAATTTAAAATTAATTTTTTATTCTAATTTTAATTGCACAAGATCCCTAAGTGCTTTAAGGTAGGGCTGACTGAAAATAAAATTTTACAGCCACTGTGGAAATGACACTTCTTATAACTTTTGCAGTATCTTCACTCCCCATGAGATGCAGATCTTTTGGGTGTGAAAAGGTGTCATGGCTGAAGTTTTAGAATCTCTGGATTCCCATTCGCCCAAAAACCTGATATTTAATGGTTTAATCATTGATCCTTAAGGTGTGAGAGAGAAATGTCTTGTCCTCTCCTGGGTTTAAGTACTCAAATATCTTGATTGGGATGGAGTCCACCTCTCACCCATCCTGCTACTCTACATTTCCTATCTGTTGTAGAGTACATTTCCCTGTTTGCATGCTGGGTCTTGGTTACCCCATTTGAGTTAAGCTAGATCCAGTTTCCTGCC
>NW_005054300.1:3267402-3292280 GCF_000277835.1 Geospiza fortis | reverse complement strand
ACAGGTATGGAATCCATGGCACAGCTGTGAATAATATAATGAGTCTCAGAGAAGGTGGGAGCAAATATTCCTCAGATGCTTCTGCATTGCCTCAAGGAGAGTTCCCATAGGCTGATGGAAGTAGCAGGAAAGAGCAGATGGAAGGAGCCCTAAGAAAACTGATTTCCAGATGTCCAAATATCTTTCAAACCTTTAGGATCTCAGCCTAGTGCTTTGAGACCAGGATTACAAAGCCACATCAGAATGAGCACCTTAGACTGAAAATGCTGGACAAAGGGATCCATTGATCTGTTAGTCAGAAGCCCTACAGCAAATCCAGTGGACAGCAGAAGCTTTTGCAATGCAGTAGAAGCCTGTTAAACAGATTGTGCTGGTGTACAGAAATGTCATTTTCTTAAGAGCCTTGTAACACAGATAAATAGAGGCTTAAGGACAGAGGTGGCCTTTGCTGAACCTCATACATTCTCCTGATCTCTGTGAACCCTGCTCTGCAGAGGTTTATTCCAGATATTCATACAGCACTTCTTTTTAGATAAACAAAACCAAAAATTGGTCTTTCCTGAGGCACATCAACCCTCTTGTCACACTTATTTCTCTATATCTTTCGAAAGGTCTTTTTCTTTTTTCCAAAGGCATTTAATGAAATATCACTGTGTGTGATATCAGTGACATCTATTTTTTAAACAGATTTAGTCCTTTAACCTGTTCATTTCTGTATTGTACTTTACCTTTAGATCTCATATTTGTTTAGCCTCCTAACAAGTTTATACCTTCAACAGACATTTTTTTGTTAAGGAGACATCTTAATTGTAATGGCTAATTATATTATTAACAAATATCTGGTTTTTTAAGCTGTTGGAAAATTGATTTTTGTAGTAAGAAGCAGCAGAAACATTCTTGAGAAAAAGGAGACATGAAGAACTGTATATGTTGGAGAATACAAAGGATAATACAAAGAATGACAAACACTCTATCAGTGCTAAGCTACTCTTCTATTGCTGCTCTTACTGAGGAGAGTCAGCATGCAATAAAGATGGGAAGATACAACTGGTGCTCCAAAAAGGGTGATGCCTTTCCAGTACCTCAGGGAAAAGCCACCAAGCACAGGGAGCAGAGGGGAAGAGTTGCCCTTTCAGTGGCACCAGGACAAATACAGCAACTTCTGAAAAGAAAAACAAAACAGGCAACAGTCTTTAGCTGCCTTCATTGCTGTTTTTTTAAAATAAAATCCCCGGCATAGAGATGAAATTGGAAAGATAAAGTAGCAAAGCTTGTTGAGGTAACTTTAGAAAGTTTTAGAAAGCTTGGAAGGATTAGTGGACAGAGGTAGGCGATTTTTTTACATGGCATTTCTACTTGCATTGTGTTGCAGCTGTTGCTAAGCGAAGTGCAAGATGGTTTATATTGTCAGATTTATGTGGTAAAATTTAATGTAGTGCTTGTCCCTTTTAAACACTTGAAATATCAATTAAATGTCAAACTATATTTGACTTCAATTCTAAATGGTTGTAAAAACACAGTACAAATTTAGAATCATTTAGCCTCACTTCTCCTTTTCTCCCTGTCCCCCTTGCTTTCACAGTAAAACTCATTATAGGAGATTGTTTGGGAGGAGCTAATTTTTTTTTCTGCTTGAAGTCTGGTGATTCATTGGGCTTTACATCACCAGTTAAACATTCTTCCCTTAAAAATCAGTGGCTGAGGACTGAAGTCTTACTTCAGTCTGAAGAGTCTGAGACTGTAGTTTTAATTATGACTTGAAGTAATGTAACTGTGGATTTTAATGGCTCATACATCTCTTTGACAGGTCATCTGAGTTTATTGAAAGTTTTGAAAGCAATGAAATCAATTGCTTGGACAGTTAGTTAGAAAAAGAGAGCACATTGATGCTAATTGGAATGTAGACATAATATCTCTTATACCTCTGTACCTTTGTAAGATGTTTTACTCGTTGAGGATTCTCACCAGGAGCCTGCTAAGGAGAGCATAAGGAGCATTGCTGCTCCTTCTATTCAGTGATATCTCTAGTTCTTGATGCCTCACTGAGCATAGCAGCATGACTGAATGATGAATTCAGCATTGTCAGGCCTGGCTATGGAGAGAGTGAGTCTGGAAAGATTTCTGAGGGTTGGGATACTTTGACTGACAGCACCTGGTACAGTCACACCACCCTATTCCAACATTCAGTGCACACTTATTCAATATCTGCAGTAAGGCTGCTGCTGGTAATTCTCAGAGACACTAACTAAATCCATTCCACTTACTGTCCAGGTAACTCTGCCATGCTGCAAGGGAAAGCCTCTGCCTATTCCCATTCTTTTCAGTAGTGATTTTGTGACTCATGTGAAACACAGAGCAACAGGACAAAACACAGCTTGGAAAGGAAGAGATTTTTGTCTTTTACTATGACATTACCTGCAGCATCTGCTGCAGATTAATTCAGTTTTATTTGTTGTTTCTGTTACCAAAAAACTTGGACTGAGCCTGTTCTCAAGAAATAGCACAAACCAGAATGATTCAATCCATCCAGAATTATTTTTTTTTAACTAAGGGAAAACCCCAGCAAGTGCAATGGAAAAAGGAAATACATGTTACTGAAAACCTTTAGCTATTTTTTTAAAAGAAGAATCTCATGAAAAAAACCAAAGAAAACAGCAAAAGACACAGAACGACAGTGGATAATGGCAGTCAGAAAAAAGGCTTCTCAAGTGAATCTTTGATCAAGGAACACCACAGATATTTCAAGAGAAAGATAGTATTCATCTGAAAGATGACAAAAAATGACTTCTTTAAGTGATGTAATTCTTCAATATTGATCCTCAAGGACTAAGAAGCATTTAGCTACCTAAAATATTAAAACAAACTCAGAAGTATTCACTGAAGTGGCATTACACCCATAGTTAAGGACTGACTTCCCCAAAGAAGGGAGTGAGAGGGACAGTTAGATACTACAGTGCTCTTTGCTGCCCTCATTGGGGTAACTTTGCTTGACAAGATGTTCACTATCCTTTGGGACAAAATGTTATGTGACTGAGCAAAGAGAATCTGTCAGCAAAATTTGCTGGTGTGAACCTGATTTGACAGCGAAAGCACAGGGAAGTTGTGTGACTATTTCAATGCACCACAGTGTTCAAAAATGAAGCCACAAAGAGACCCCAATCTCTTCAATCTTCTGCTTCCCCTGGACACCAAGGTGGCAAGGCAGGGTCTGCCAGCCATGGCAGACAAAGGAGCTCCTGTCATTTTAGCTGCCCCTCATTCTGGACAAATCAACTGCTTCTCACATCAGGCCGAATGGCCCGACACATGGTCATTGCTGTCAGGGACTTTCTGATGTCAGGACAATAGCACAGCGCTGCTTTGGAGTGACAGCTCAATTAGAGAAGAATTCTGACATAAAATTTCAGAGGCAAAACCAAATCCTGCAGTGGAGTGTCACAGGAATGACCCTTTAAAGAATTAAATGGTGTTTGCCAAAGATAGTTCAGATTTTCCCAGGGATTAGCTCTTAGCACCTGAATTATACGGTGTGCCAAGAAGTTGTGACAACTTGGAAACTATTAAAATTCATTTCTTTTTTGCTTCACAAACTTCCCTCCCTCATTTTTGAACCTTTTCTATTTCTGTCAAATAAAAATCTGACTTCTGGTGTGATACTACTTTAGGATGCCTGACTGCATCATTACAGGAGCTAAGCATTTCTGTTGTAAATGCAGTAATTCTCTCTCAACAGGCAATTACAGAAATATACACGTACATATACAATAAAATCCTTTAATGGCTGCATACCAACTTGATAAACATATAGGTAGGGATGTTGTTTCTCGGAATTCTTTGCAAAAACTGCTGGAAAATCCTGTACCTCCAGAAGTGGAAGTTAGAAGTCAAATGAAGCTTCCAGGCCTTTAGATCCAGCAGTACCACTGTGTTGTGATCTTACAGTCTTGGAAGATTCAAGGTTCAAACGTATATCAGTTCCAAAGAGATCCACTTATATTTGATATAAAGAGAGAATGGACAGTCACTACAGTCCACTTGAGCAGTCACAACTTAGACTTCACTGGATAACGAGATTTCTCAGGTCATTCTTAACCTTGACTGGAAGCCCACATTCTTACGGAAAGGGAGCTTAAATTCACCTGCAACTCCTGTGTTCACACCTGACTGGTGGCGACCAGGAGACAAGGTGAAATTTCAGGGGTCTCTAATAAAACATCACACTGTGCTCTCATCCTCAAAAAATAGGACTTGCCTTTTCAAAAGCAGACATGGAAAACAGGTATGATGTTTCATCAGCTCTGTGATTTCTTCTCCAAGTTTAGACTGCAAGGAATATATGACTTTAATGTTTGAATAAATTCCAGGCAGCAAAATTTATTTCTCGCCTGCAGTATCAATTCCTCTTCAGACATCTTTCTGTACTCATTTTTGCCTTGGCTGGCAAAGAGCAAAACCTGTGTCAGGACAGAGACTGGAGAGCAAAAGTAAAGCTGATGGAGAAGCAGCTTTGACAGTCCCTGAATGGCCATGTTTTCACTGTGTTGGTCTGTGCTAACAAAAGTCAGCCCAATCTTATTTACTTTTTCTACTGAAAAACAAGACTTTGAATTGCAAATCATGTTTACAGTGTACAAATCAGATTTGGTACTACTGCATCACCTGGAACCTGACCCCAGATTTCCTCCTGTGCTGGGCATGGAATGTTAAGAATCCCCACCAGAGGCTGCTCCTTTTGATGTGCAACTCCAGAGACATCTCTGCAGAGGAAAACTGTGTAGCACTGCAAAATGAAGCTCTTTACCCTGATAACCCAGGAAAAACTCCTGATAACAGCAACCACTTTGGAGAGGACCCTAGGGAAACCTGAGGCCAGTAAATTCTTCTGTCTAGGGACAGGAAACTAATGAAAGAAGGGAAAAGCAGTCACCCTTGTGAATACAGCAGTATTTTTGATGTCTTGATGAGAAGCCTGTCTGGGAAGACACAAGACATGATAAGACGGAGCAGAACATGAGCCAGGTCTCAGGAGCTCTGTAGACTGCTGCAGATTCCCAGCATGACATTAGACAGGCCTGATTGGGAGTTCTTACAGAAGAAATGGTGCCCAGTGGGAAGTGTCCAGGGTATAACAATCTTTCTGTTTAAAAATTACAGTGATCTTGCAGTGCTATACTTTTCTGCACTCTGGCTTAGAGGACTGGCAGGCTTGGTTATGGGGTTGTGGCACTACTTGGGGAGCTGTGGCACCTGAACAGAGCAAGAAAGCTCTTGGAATAGCAAGGAGGACACATCACCTGTGAAACTGCACTGGTAAACTTGCAGTGTTTGCACAGATGCATGGAAATTGAAATGGAACTTTTTTCTGCAGCCAGAATATTTAGAGGAAGAATAGCTGGTAGCTAAGGTTGGTGCAATGTACAGCCAAACTTGCCACTTAGTCACACAAAGTTTGTGAAATCCACTTCCTAACAGGTTAGAAGTTTCATGTTAAGGGCTCTGTCATTATAATGCTGCATAGAAGACTCCTGAAAGGTTTCTGAAAGGCCAAGCAAGAGATGATTAACTACAGTATCAAAGCAGAAGGGTTCATTTAGTCCAATGCTATTGATCTTAAATACAATTTCTTCTTTGAGAGACAGCAACTTCTAAAAGAAAAGTAAAAATAAAAATAAGAAGAAAACACCTCCTTTAAAAGCAAATCGCAACATGACAATTGTAAAGAAAATGAAAACACTATATTTCTGTTCTTCCAAGAGGCTTTGGAGAAATGCTGCCCATGATTTTGCATCTAAATACACTTTGAATCAAAGTTTTTCATCAGCCAGCCATATAGCATATTTCTAAAAGTCCAGATGAATAGAAATGCTTCCAAGTTGGTCAGCTATAGTAACACCCAGTGGTTCACATAATGATGGTATTTACTAGCTTGAATATTTGAAAAATGCATCTACCTTGACCTTACATCTCCAAAAATTCTCAGTCAGATGCATTTGACTCTCCTTTTACTGAGATCAGGTAGAGATGAAACTGAGTCTTTGAAGTCAGAGGTTTACTGCCCACATGCTGGCTGAATTTCCACTGCTAGGAGAAACTTTCCTTTACAAATTCATCCTTATAGAACTGGTTTTTGAACACTAGGCCCATGTAACTTGAAAGTCACATG
Organism: Geospiza fortis; assembly: GCF_000277835.1. Taxonomy (NCBI): domain Eukaryota; kingdom Metazoa; phylum Chordata; class Aves; order Passeriformes; family Thraupidae; genus Geospiza; species Geospiza fortis. Next base: position 3,286,117 of record NW_005054300.1, on the reverse strand, counting down.
TTTTTTTGAATGTACCACAGGCAATATGTTGGCCATACTTTCACAATCTGTAATATTAGAATTTTTCTTCATAGGGGAATGTGGAGACACAAGCACCAGATGTACTAGTCCAGAATAACATACTGGTAAGTACATTTCCAGTAGAGCACTGACATTATGCATTGATTACACAGTGGCCATTGCAACTGCTTTAATTATTTTTCCGTGAAAAGTGACTGAATTACTGCAGCACACACTAGTGTGAAATGATATTTGCCTCAGAATGTGGAAATCATACCTGTATTTAGGAAATCATACCTGTGTTTCAGCTGTGTTTAGGCAATCATACCTGTGTTTCAGCTGTGTTTAGGCCAGCTTAAAATGCTACATTCACAACAGACACAGGACCCTTCCAAAAGCACCTGACAGAAGCAGGAGAGGATATCAAGAGAGAGAGCAGAGACCAAGGAGTCATCCTGAAATGAGCCTGGAAGAGACCTTTGCTTCTGTGCACAACAAGCGAGGGCAGATGGACAAACGGAAATAGCTATTCTTAAATATTTTCAGTGAAACAATAGCACTGCTTGTCTGATCTCTGCCCATCAATCACAATGAAAGGTGCATCTGCCTGATGTCCTTTGGGGGTACAGTGTAATCTATAAGAAAATTTTCTAGGTGAGAATTTTGGAGATCTCCCTGCTCTGCCTGTCTCAGCATCCGTTTTTTTGTTCCAATGTCTTCATTCTCTTTTAGGGTACTGACCATTTTTGATAAACAACTTTGAGATAATCAGGTGAGACTCACTTCAGAGCAACAAAAATTGAGATGTGAATAGTGCCACACTTTTCCAGTGATCTGTCTTTTCCTCTCATCTGAAAGATAAGCTACTATAGAGCAAGGAAGATCTGTTAGATTCAATCCTTGCTTGCTCTGGCCATTCTGACAAAAGAGACTGCCACCTAGAGTGAATTTTCCAGATTTTTGGAAGTGTGCATATGAGACTTACAGCTGCTTGTACACCTTCTCACTACATTTAAAATTTGTAAGCAGAGCTTTCCTGTCCCATCTTTTTCCAGAAGCTCCCAGTGTTTATAACTGTTCTTTCCTGCCTCCACTGAAAATAAAGATAATAATAATAATAATAATAATAATAATAATAATAATAATAATAATAATAATAATAATAATAATAAAAATAAATCCAGACTGAAGCTCAAGGTGCAGTTCATATATTCAAGGTTAAAGTGATTAGACATTTCTATATAGCTATCTTTCCCTGGGAACATCTGGGAGCCTCAAGTACTTTCAATCCATGAATGGTCTGCAAAAATCAATGCTTACAAACATCTTAAGACATTCGTAAACTCAAGTACTATTGCAAGACAGAAGCAAAAACATTGCTTTTTTAACAGCAAAAGATTAAAAGGAACAGTTTTGAGTGGCTGAGGACAAAAGGACAATTATTCCTTCTCTGTTCTTTTTAACAAGTCTGTTATGTTCAGTACACGTATGGACACATAAATAGTAATAAACTTACAAGTAAATGTTTCATTCAAATATGACTGTGATCTCTGTTTAACTCATAGAGTGTTCATGCTTTCCACGTGAATTTAACATTACTTGCTTGAACTGAATATTGTGTCCTTAAATATTATTTTCCAATTCTCCTTAGACTTCCCAGGAACTCTGCCCTTAATATCACTGCATTTATGAAAATTTACAATGAAAATTTATGGGTAAGAATCCCAAGGATCCTGCTAAATAAGGAGATACATTTTAATTAAAGAATTTAAATGGATCTCTGAAAGACTGGTGCCAATCCTTTTTTTTTTAAGGTTTTCAATAAAGAAATATTATCCTTCAATAAAAACTGCTTCACTCTGGGGCTCATGTTACTCTGTCAGTCATTCTTCAGAGACAAAGCAAAAGCTTCTTACATGATATTTGAAAATGGAAAATAGACATTTTTCAATCCAAAGGGAGCCAAAAAATACATGTATTTGTGGAAATCTATGTTACTGTAATATGTTTGCTGCAGTTCCAGTAGGATAGAATACTGTATGAATAGAATTGTAATAAAGGCAGCTACATATGAAAAACCCTTTGTGCTGAAGCTTTGATTAAAGGTAAAGAGAAAAAGAATCTAGAAATAATAATAACAATAATAATAGAAAAATACAATAATAATGGAAAAAAACCCAATAATAGGAAAAAACAAAGATACCTTTCTCAAGCAGAGATTCTTGTTTACTTCTCTGATATCAAGGAATAGACCAACCTAATATTATTACCTAAAACAATAGAGAATTCACATTCTTATCTAGGTGGGCAACAGTTATTTGACTAGTTTGAGATGCAGCTGAACGTAGAATTGCTTCAGGCAAAAAGTCATTAAGACACAACGCCGACACTTGTACAGATGCCTACAGGCACTCCTGCATTATCAAGCTTTAATGGAGATGTTCATGGTATTTGCTGAGTGTTTGCTGCATGAGTTACACACAGTCAGGAGAGGAGCATGAGGGTTTTCCATAACCCTAAGGTTATGTGTTGATGATCTTGCAGTTACAGACTGAAAAAGTGCCTACCACTCAGTTTAATGACCCTCTTGGTTTAATAACACAGCATATCATCGTTTGCAGACATGAAACATCTGTTCCAACCACATACCATGGGTTTTGTAGTGGTAGAGGAATAAAGAAGCAGATGGGTTCCCTAATGTCAATGGCGTTAGTGTTTATTTAGAGATCACATATTGAATCTCAGGCAGTCTCTATGTTTTGGTCCCACTTCCAGCAGCAGGGTTTAGCACTGCTAATTTCAACAACACAAAGCCTGCCTTTTTGAAAGGCACGATGGCCAGATTGTTGGTACACCCCTGGATTTGTAAATCAACAAAAAAAGCTTATTTCCAGGAAGGAGGTTTACTATGAAAAGGTTATTTTTACAGCAGTTTAGACATACACATATCCAAGATAATTGCAGCCTGACTTCCAAGGTACCAGTAGTCATGCCAGGGCTGCAGGCTTGACCCAATTTTTGACTCCACATAAAAAGCCCCAAGGGGTTTGTACCATGTCTGCTGGTGGTGTGACACCAGCTCCCAAGCTGGATGGAACAGGGAAAGCTCAGGTACATCTGTGTGTGAGGCAAAGTTATCTCCAAGATTAAGATCACTGTTCCAGATAGATATTAGTGCTGACCTTTATACTAGTCAGAAAAATGTTCATATTTTTATAGTTAATTTTTCCTGAAAAATTCAGATTTTCCTGAAATTTTGAGTCATTCTCTCCCATAAACTCTTCACCTTGTACTTTTCTATCCTCTACCTAAATTTAACACCTGCTAAATAGCTGAAATTTTCCTTGCACTCATTTCTTTGCTTGTCAGAAATTTAAGATTTGACTGTCATGATCACTGAGTCACCACACCAGCTGAGATCAGATCCCTCATAATTTATCAGCTATGCAAATAAACTTATTTTACTTCATTATGTGGCAGGAATTTGAAGAGAAAGTGCCTCAAGATGACTGAAATTCTATTGCCACCAGGCAGAGTCACTTGGGACTGTACGTTGGAGTTGGCATTTACCTTTGCATCTTCCATCAGCAACAGCAAAATTGCATTTACTACCTCTATTTAAAAGCAATCTTATCTCTCACTGTTCTCCTTTTTGGGGTTTCAGCTCCATCAGAATTGCTGTTAGTTATCAAATTCTTGGCTGCATCTCACACTTCTAATTAAATTTGAGGCCTCTCTTGTCCAGAAACCAGCAGAGAATAGTTAAATGGGGCTTCTATAGTGACTGATGCAAAACAGTTGTATTCATGATGAAATACAATTAAAATTTTAATATATCTTATCTGCTACAGCCAGTGATCCAGTTGGAACAAGCCAATTGCTGCTGCTGAGTACGTCCTTGTAAATAAGGATTCAGGAAAGTGACTTTGTCTCTGCTGAATTGTGTGAATTGTGTTGCTTTTCTTAAAAAGGACAAAAAAAGAGGGAAAGTATCAAGGTCCAAGATGTATAACTTCATATATTTTAACTCTGTGTGCCAGAATTATTTTGGGGATTTTCTTTTAAATCTGTGAAGACAAACTGATTTATGCCACTTGAATTTCTGTCCCACAAAGAGTTGGAACAACAATCAGACATTTGTTTCCAAGTCAGACAAAGGCTGTCGAGTTATGCATACTCATATACAATATATTTGCCAGGCTTAGAGAAGAGAAACCAACACAAATCAAAGCAGCAGCTCCAAAAAATTACAATGTGCTTTTACAGTCAATGTGCAAGAGTCCATTCCTCTCAGCAAACAAGAGAAGATGGCTGATTATATGGGAGGAATTAATCATAACCCCAAGTATGTATCTTTTATAGTCCGTGATATTTGACAGTGGCTAAATAGATTTCTAAGCCTTCACCAAAGGAAGTATGAACAGAAAATCCTATGGGGAGCTTGAAAACTCTAGAAGAAATGAATTAAATGTGTTCTTATTTCCCACTGAATCAATCCACACACTTTCTCTCTCCTGTATCTGTATTTTTTTAATGGTTACCTTAAGGAGACCTCTAGACATTCTTGGGAAATGAGGAAGAAATTCTCTTAAAAATGCAGGACTGCTCTTTTCTGTAAATGTGGTGGGAGAGGATAACTGTGTGAAACTGCTTTGCAATCTCTCTTGGAGCATTTTTAAAAAAATCAATGACATTGAGTAGGAGCCATCTGCCTAAGAGTTTGATATCTAGGCTAAGGAAATCTTGCATATACCACTTATATAGTCAGTAAAGTGTTTGGCATCTCCAGCAAGAGATTGATTCCACCCTATGTTAGATACTTAAAGCAAATGGGAAAAATGACCCTCTGGAGATGCCTGTGTTTTGCTGTGGATAGCAGTGCAGCCTAAGCATCTAACTTTTATCTAAGTGAAATTAAATTCACCCATACTATGTAGAAACCAGTGTAAAAATAATGCCTGTTTATGCCTACAGTCCACAATTTCATTATTCATTGCAGCCAAGGCATAGCTATCAAATACCCATGGGAAATGTAAACCTCTAAGGGGATGGATTTGCAGGACTCAAAATGTCCCAAAATGTGAGACAAAAGATAAGCCCTGGCACTTGGCTGAGCAGTGCTCTTCACCTTTCTCACAGTAGGCACTGGGACAGGCAGAGCTCCCTCCTTATGGCCAGTGAAGGCAGCTTGGGACTTGGGATATGAATTCTCAGCTTGAGACAAATGCTTGGTGCCTCAGCACTCAGACAAGCAAGGGAAAACATTCCCTGGCAGCCCTCTCAGTACAGGCTGATTTTTGTGAGAAACAGCAGCTTTGATTTTAAGTGTCTAGGGTGAGAATAGAATCCTTGACTCAGTTTTTGTAATCCATAACAAAGGCTACAAAATATCCTTTTTTAGTACTAAGGACAGGTCCAGCCTATAGCGCATCTTCTGAATTGTGAGTCATGAACTTGAATAAAAGCCAGAGCCCATTTGGTTGCTGTGGCTCCTTCCACATCCACCTCCTTGGCATTCTGTGCTAAGTGTTGTCCTCACTCTGCCGAAAAAGAACAACATTCCCTTTCCCAGACCTTTGCTGTTAAAGCCAAAGATTTGTTAGTTAATGCTGTGAAGGAATGGTTCCATTAGGCTCACAGCAGTGCCTCTGAAAGATAAGTGTTTATAAATCCCCATTAAAGCTTTTGTGAGATGTCAGCATGGGGCAGGGGGGAAAGAGAGGGGGGAAAAATGAAATGGGGCACCTAGTGGGGCAACCAGGTGATGAGTTGGTGGAAACTCCCACTCCTGTGTTCCCTGAGCTGCTGCCTGGGGTGACAGCCTGGTACCATGGCAGCTCCCACTGTCCTATACCCCAAAACTAGGCTCTGAATTCATCTTCCTTAATGTTTCACCCAGACTGAACCTAGAGATGAGTTCCATGAGGTTAATTCTGGTTGCTGTTAAATCTCTTTACTTTGAACAAGAATAAAGTCAGCCACTGAAGTTTTTATCAGAAGCTGGTCTTGCAGCTGGCAACACCCTCCCTGTGTTTCTATTACTAAAAGCCATCAACCAGGATTTATATTTCAGCCATACCATTTGTTTCAGTACCCTCACATTTGTTACAGTAAGTTTCAGGCAGAGAGCACATGAATTAGCTATTTCATCATCATTCAGTGACACTGACAGATGTACAAAATACAGACACCACACACGAAGCACAAACAAATCTAATCATGATTTTTCCCCGATTACCACTATTCATAGAGGAATAGGATGGATGGACTCCACAGTGCTGAAATAGCATCACTAGCTTTGTTCAAGCCCTGCTCACTGCAATAGCATTACTTATTACAAATGTTCCTTCTCATGGTGCCTGATGAATGTGCTTTAAGCTGGCTTTTATTTTTGAACTCTGACTCAGAAAAGAAAGTTTCCAGAAACAGTCTGGCTATAGAAACTGTTCAATTAAAAACAAAACAAAACAAAAAAAAACCCCAAAAACCAAAACAAACAAAACCCAAAAAATAAGCACCAAAAAAGCTCCAAGAAAAACAAAGCAATGGTTAGGTTTTAGATATAGTTATACTCAATAACCAGAAATAGCTTTACAAGATTGCTTTTTTTTTTTCCCAATCACAATTAATTTTATTCTGAAGGACAAGGGTAGAAAGAGAGAACAGGCTTTCAAATTTATCTGAGCCAGGTGACAATTCATCTATTTGCTCATGTCCATGTCTATATTCTGACCTGATAATGGACCCACAAAAGTAGCTGCCTTTTTCTTTTTTAATAGAACAATTTAAAAATATTTCATCCCAATAAAACATCTTCTTCTAAATATTTCAGAGTCTGAAATTGTTTCCATCTTACAGTATTACAAAAATGCAAGTCACTGTCAAAATTAAAACAGATTTGGAGAGAAGAATTTCTATAAATTCTTGTTTCTGAAATGTAAAACCAGCAAATTCTGACTCCATAGTCTTCCTTTATAAAACAGTGTCAAATGGCCTTTTGTTTTGAAAAAGACGTTTTGTACTGATTTAGATTTTTCAAGAATGGAAAATATTGATTATGTTATTCTTTCCTAGCTCTCAGACAAGATGAGAACTTACTTGTTGAGCTCTGGATGAATGATTGTGATTCCTTTCCTCTCAGAGACACAGAGCCCACATTTCAGAGCAAGGGATGGGAGGATGTTCTTGTATTCTCCTCTGGTTTTTGGGGCACTTAGGGCAGAACCCATCACTCCCTGGTTTACTGGGAACAGTTACTTGCATAGAATGCCAAGTTTAATTTATGCAAATTAATCTGCATCAGACAGAGAGGAAGCAGAATACTGCCATCTCCCACCCGACGATGCAAGATGACTTACACATAGCCCAGGGAATGAAGACAAACTTTAGAGATTATACAGGAGAATCTCCTGGTGGTTCTTGGGTGCTCCAGAAACCATTCAGCAATATTATTCAGCAATACCCAAAATGCATTTTCCCAGATATCAAAGCAATTCCAAAATGTAAATGTGTTATCTCACCAAATAATAATAATTGAGCATGAATCTTCATAAGCCATTGGTCATCTCTCAGCTATGTGTGTAAAAATAAAAGAATAATTCCGTTGTGAATAAATTGTACTAGTGTTAGTAAAAACATGTAACCATGGAGTTGCTTTTCTTACTGGAAAATTTTTTACATTTCCTAATATCTCATGAATGTTTTCAGCTGTGTTTGAGGGGCTGGACGGAAATAAAATAATGCTACAGGGAGGCTTCTTGATCAAGCCTTCAAATTAATGGATCATTCATTGAGGAATAGAGAAAAAAATCACTTGAAATTTTCCTTTACCCTGTAAGGATGCACCACCCTAAAAACAACTCTGTTCCAACAATTATTTCAAACTGCAATGAAATAGGAGAAGAATCAAGCTAAACACATAAAACTAGATGCTTTCAGCTTAGATGCATCTTTTGTTTTCGGGAGATCTGGGGAAATTTTGATTGCTGAGCTCAAAGAGGATTGGCACTTCCGTGGTACACAGCTACAGCCTGAACATTCAGAAACAGGAGTTGACTTTTGAGAAGTGAAAGTTAGTGAAAAACAAACTTGCAAAGAGCAACAAAAAAACCCCCCAAAAACATGCAGAAAAAAACCCAAACCCTCCTGTGACAGATAACAGGCTGTGGCTAAACCCTGCTGAGCTCATTTTCAGTTTTGCTTCACAGACCTTGATTCAGATTACAGCACTTCAGGGACCTCAGGAGGTATTGATTGGGGAAGTTTTTGGAAGCCACGAAGTTTGTCTTAGGCTCTTGAGAGGAAGAGAACTGAGTCAATAGAGAATCCTCACTGGAGGAATGGAATAAAGCACATGGAGTTAGCACGAGCAGCTGTTGCCTTGTTGCAGGCAGTGGCTGTGTGACAAGGAGGGATTGATAGAAATGTAAGAAAGTAAGGGAAGAAAGAATTTATGATGCAGATTATCGAGAGTATTATGCTGAAATCTTGGTAAGAAGGATGTGGCTGTGCCACTTGCAGAGTGGTGATTTCTCCTAGACTCTTTGAAGCCATCTTTAGATGTGAGCAGAAGCATTCAAACCCCTTGGCATTCTAATGAGAACCTGTTTTCGCTGGAAAAAATTCTTAAGAAAACTGTTTTCTAAACCAGAAAATTTCCTTAACTTTTTCACACTCATTGCAGAAGTTAAATCAGTTTCCTTTACTGTTCAGAAAATCATATTTTCAAACAGTGAACCAGGATATGCAAAGTAGACAAAATTTCAGCCAAAAACATTTGGTTTGGATTCTGTCAGATTTTGCCAGTAATCAGGTTAGCTTTTAGCTGGTGATAGGGCTTGAATCAGAGCTTGATGTTTACTGCTGTCTTCTTCTACCTCCTGTATGAAACCTTTGTAAACTTGGGTTGTGGGGTCATGTCTGGGCTCTGAGGTTTAGGTGTTAGTGAAGTAGTGCCTCTAGACAGAGACATGATCCTGGAGAAGGAAGCTGTGGTAGATTCCTACCTCACTTGGAGGGTTTTCTACCTCCTTACTACATCTTTGCAGCTTTGCCTCAATAAACCTGCAAAAGCATTAATTTAGCAGCTCACTCTGTCCCCCCACTTGATGCACCCTCGGTGCTCTGACTCTGACTGGGCACCTGAAACAGGGCAATATTCATGTCTGGTGACCCCCAAAAAGGATGCAGGGGGTCAAGCACAGCCCTGGGGACTGGGTGTCATGAGTTTGTGTCTCATCTCTTTCTACTTAATGGAACTCACAAGTGCAACTCACAAATCTACATGTGTTAATACTTCAAAATTACATTTGGGGATGCCTCAGTGAATTCTAGCAGAAAAAAATGCAAATAAATGTAGATTTCTGTTATTATCAGCTTCATCAAAGCAAACAGCCAGCAGAAGGGCCATTATTAGACTTTGATAAGAGTGCGTATTGAATGATTTCCCTAAGGAATTCAGTAAAACTCATCTCATTGCATTTCCATTTATATAATAATATCAATTGTTTCACACAGAAACACCTGCAAACAGTGTTGTCTGACCTCTTTATTAATTTATTTTATTTCTTGAAGGGGAAAAATGCAAGAACTGTTCTTTTTAAGTACTATATTGTAATTTTAAAATGTGAGAAAAAGTCTGGAATAAAGGTATTCAGACAGAAGCTGAGGAAAGTAGTGTCACAAATGAATAATCCTGAATTAATAAAGTAATGTCTCTGCAAAGAAAATGCTTTTGTGTCACAGATGAAAAAGAGACTGAAAAAAAGAGAAGCGGGAAAAAGAGAATGCTGAAGGACGAGAATTTCTTTCCTGAGAACACATAAAATGAGGGAATTTGGTATGAATAAGTAACTTCCATATCTTATAACATTCCAGCAGCATTTGGAAAGTAATCAAAGTTGATTTTCTTTCCATTCAAAGGCATCATCAGAATTATTAGCTTTTGTAATACCTATATATATATAAAGCTGAGACATGTTTATAACTCTATTTCAGTGCTGGAAAAACTTCTCTTGCATAATACTGTACAAGGTCACCCACAAAAAAATCATTCCTAGAAACAATTGCATCTCTGATGTAAAAGAAATTCTGAATGCATTTTATAGCTGATATGAAGCTGATATTATCAGCTTTGTAGAAAATATCCTTGCCAAGGAATCTATTCTTACAGAGAATGTTTGTCTCCATGAAGGGTTTGTGAGGACTTGCAGTGAACAATTTGCTGTGAGTAGCAGTGATTCAGTGCAGCTCTCTGCTAGTGATTTACCTTTCTGCTCCTGTGTAACCCTGCCAGACTCATGGTCTAGTTGATTGGCAGGACTTTTAGTAGACAGTGCTTGGGCTGTGTTAAAATCATTAAGCGCAATTGGTAATATAACCACTAGCAGTTGCATCTAATGAGAAAGGTGCAAAGATTTGCAAAACCTTTGTTTTATTAGATAGGGAAAATTATGGGAGAAACTTGGGCCTGCAGAACAGAGAGCTGGAAAGACATCACAGAGCCTAAGATTCTTCCACATCCTAACCATAAAGTATTTGATTCCTGGTGGGAAATTTATAATTCTATTTTACCTCAAGGTTGATGGACCATCTTACCTTTGTGTGATTCCAAATCTCCCTGACCAAAATCTGCTCCACAGCCCCAGACCATTAAGAGACAAAAAGTTCCTCTAATTTTGAGTTACTCAAGGCAGATGATGTACATCTGTTCAGGACTGTATCTTCGTTAGTTCAAATACTCCTTTTTTTCTGAGACAGGTGTTCTGTGAATGCTCTTAGGACTGTCAGAGAACAGAACAATGGGAAATGGTCACAAACCATGTCCAGAGAGGTTCAGGCTGGGCATTAGGAAAGAATTTCCTGAGTTTATTGGCAATGACCACCAGGGAAGGTGTGGCATCCCCATCCTAACAGTTTTATAAGATTTGCTTTTACAGAGCCATGGTTGACCTGAGCTGCTGACGTTGACACACTCAAGCTGGGGCTGGACAAGAGGATCCCTGGCAATGCCTTCCAACAAACAAGTCACAAATGAGTCTGTGACTGTCCCCAGATGTGTAATTCAGCAAATTTATTCTACCTCCTCTTGGGCTTTGTTCCATCAGATGAAACAAAATTAACTTTGGGTCTCTACCGTCTTTACGACCCCCTTTTTCACAACTACTTCTGAATTTCTCTGCTCAGTTTCATCTCCCTTCTACATTTGTATTCCAGTGTAAATCATGTTTCTAGGAACCAGCTGGAAAAAGGCTGTTCATTTTTCTAATGTCTTTTCCAGAGACATTAAATATTTTCTCCTGCAGGAATCTGTATATATCCAAATAAATATTTGAATTTTTCTTGGTCACATCACCCAAGTGGCTCTTGCTCATCCTATTGTTGACTTATTTACCCAAATATTACTTTTCCTCTGTCACTTCCTAAAAAAGGATTCAAGAATAAACATGACTTAATTTCTATAAGGATATTAACAATACTTTCTGGGAACAAGTATTTAACTTTAATCATCTGATTTAAATTAATACAGACCTTAAAGTCATCTCATTCATACCAGTAATATTCAGATTTTCTTTAATTTTTTCCAGTTCCTCTAACTCTGTGTCGTAGCAAATTTCATAAGCATAGCCTCTCTATGTTACATTTCTGAAGTAATGTCATCCTGATGCCAGTTCTAGGGAATTCCAAAAATAACTTTCCTTCAGCTAAATATTTCTTATTTTAACATATGCCATTGTAATCCCTTCTCTAATCATGACTTGCCTTGTAGTTATTCTACTAATAATGATTTTCTGCAGTGTAACTGCTCTATTCCCATGCTGCACCATACCAAATGCAGCTCTGGAGTCTGAACAGGTTATTTCCTCTACCTGAAAGAAAAGAATGGTTCCTTATCAACAGAGGAATTAAGCACTAATAAAAGACAGCAGTTTCCCTTACTGAGAATTGAAATTATGACTGTCTAAACATAGGAATATGGTGCCCCTCAAGGTATCCTATGGTATCATGTCTGGTCACCAGCCACTATTCTAGAATGTCACTGCTCTTCTGTGAGCCCTGTGTCACATCTGCCAAACCTGTGTGCCTGCATTGGATGGACCCCAGGACAACTCAAAGAGTGTCAGTTGCATTCATCCAGGACATCAAATCGAACCATCACTCTCCTTGTAAACTCCTTGTGTGCATTCTACAGCACAAATTTACGGGAGCACATGGTGTTTGTTTGGCTGGCTGCTCAATGATGTCCACAGAATGACAGCTCCTCTTGGGAAAGAGCTGGAATTCAGTTGAAGATTACAAACTTTATCCTACATGTCTGGGTGAGAGCTGATGTCTGACCTTCCAGGATAGTCAATAAACAACCTGCTCCGGAGACTGCAGAGCTGCTCATTTAGCCCACCAGCCAGTGAGTGCTTTAGAAGGACTGGAGTCCCCACAGACTTCAGCAGCTTTTTAAACACTTTGCCCCAGTGTAGGCATCCAGGTGTGGATCTGTACTTAAATTCCTTGATCTAGCATACGTGCCCATCCTACATTCCTGCTGCCTGCGAGTGAAGTGCTGAGTGGCTGGATGTCTCCTTCCATCCCTGTGTGTCTGTTCACTCCCCAGCAGAGCATTTGAACAGCTCCATGCTTCTCTCCAGTGTGGTTTTAAGTGACTGGTTTGATGAAGCATCCAGCTCAGGAGGCTGTTGCATCCTCTAATGAATTTCAGTTAGGCCCTTGCTCGCAGTACCTAAGTGACATTTTTGCTTTGATCAGTGTCAGTCCATTAAACCCATCTCTCAGAGATCTCTGTGCTCAGCTTTATGACTACTGGGAGATGTTTAGAATATGATCATAACCAAATAGACATGCCTGCTCCTCTGGGCAATGATGTCATGGTCATTTTCTGGTCTGACACATCTTGTTTGTCAAAGTGATCCAGCAAGAATTTAAAGGAAGGTAAATTAACTACAGTGCTGTCTTGTGCTGTGAATTCCTGCATTTGTGGCACTGTGGTTGATCGCCTGCATTGCTCAGCTGCAGCCAACTAAATGAGACCTTTTACTGATGCAGCATTCTTAAAGTCATTTGGCCCGTTGTTCATTATGTGCTTTTTAAAATTGTCACAGTAGATTAACTAACTAATGGTGGCTGGGCAGGAACATTCATCCTGGGTAGGTTATTGCAGAAGCTGAATTTTTGCTTCTGCTATTGGGAGCAGCTGGTTCTGGTCATGGTTGGTGAGAGAGGTCTGGGCCATTGGGCAGATCCAGATTAGGAATGCCAGTGTGGCAAAGGTTTTGTAAATACAGAATGCAAATGCAAACATAACGACCTCAAAAAAAAAAAAAAAAAGATTTCTCTGTGGTATATAATGGCATGAAACATCCCACATCCCTTAAAATTCATGGCATAGGGATTTCTGAACCATAGCTGTCCTGGAAAATAGTCAATAACTTTTTAAATTTCTTTCATCTATCTTCTTTGGTAGATGATAATGTAAAAAGTTTCTGTGCATTAGAAATAATTCTAAAAACTGTTTTTGAGGTATTTAAGTTTCGGAGAATAAATATGATGCTTTCCTGAAGATATTTTGAAATATTTTTACCTCTCCTCCCTTTCACTTCCCTCCCTTCCATCTGCCAAGTAAAGGGAAGTGCAGAAAAAAAGGAGAAATGTAGAGTAATATTAGAATTTAGTAATATAAAAAGTATCTCAGCTTCAGAAAATTAACTTTTTTCCCCCATAAACTAGAACACAATTTACAGACACAGGAGAAAAAAAAGTATTAAGAAAAACATACAAAATTAAACTAAGCCAAATCCACAACATTTTAATGAGAAGTCTCTATTAAAAGAGGATAAAGACTAAGTCAAGTATCTATATACAATATAAATAATATTGGAGCATGTAAGAAGAATTATAGTTAAGGCTGGTTGCATATTGATTTCACTGGTATGTAATTTAGGTCTAATTTCCCATGGAATCATATTTTTTAGTCCTTTAAATCCAGGGATAAGTGGTAAAACACTAAAGGATTAGATGAAAGCATTCATGGAACAGAGATCTCTTTTTCAAGCCTTTCTCTCCGCCTCTCCTTTTAGACAGAGAGAAATAGTTTCTCATCTGAGCAGGTGAAGGTTTTTGAAGCACAGGAGGGAGTATCCATGCATCAGCCTTTCTGTCTGTCTGTCCATCTGTCTGTGAAAGTCTCTGTCACACTCACACGTGGGTGCCATGAGGGGACGAGGGCTGGGGGGCAGACAGTGAGCACACAGGGACAGGAGACACCACCGTGGTGTCACATTTGGGGGCACCAAAACCCTGGCCATGAGAGGGCTAATGAAACACGTGGAGGTTCACCCACAAGGAACTGATAGTGCCAGCCAAGGGGCTTTCAGGCTCAGGGCTCCATTTTAGAATCCAAAATTGAAGCAATCTAAGCTGCGTGTAGACGTGGGTTTCTGAATTACTCCCTGCCTGGAATACCAGCAGGGCTCAGGACTGTGTGCCTTACACTGTTGTGTGTTTGTCTTTTGGAAGTGGGAAGTCTGCAAAAAGGAAGGGAAGTTTCTCAAAGAGAGGCGAGAATTACAACTGTTAATAGAGAAGGTGCATATTTATGAAGCTTGCCTTCTCTCTAGACAGCAAGGAACAAAACTGCATGAAATACAGTGTTTTCCCAGGAGTTAGATCTTGATGATTATTTATAAGGAGCTCCCATAAACCACTTTAACAGTATTTTAAATTAATGCACTTAGTGCTTTCATAGTTGTTGTAAGCAAAGGGAAGTTTTATGACCCAGCTGCATGTGCACTGGGACACAGATTGCTGGCACTTAGAACACAGGAAATGATGCCTTTCTCCAGAGAGCAGCCCTGCTGGGCACACGGATCAGCTGCCTACACACAGCCCTCCTGAGCCCCATGTGAGCTGAAAAGAACAGCCCACTTCTCTCCACAGAGTCTTCTAAACAAAGTAAAACTGATATTTTTGATTATTTTCTCGTCTTGCCTGAGGTGGAGCAGTTTCATTTGGTCTGGAAGAGGGGAGTGGGCTCACACTTTATCTATCCTGGGAGTTGTTGTCTGCTGGGCAACATCTCTGTGTGGCGAGGTTTAGCTGGCCACAGCTACTGGGGGAATTACAGCATGGACTTCAGGGACCTGTGCTGTGGAGGGCTGCAGACTGAAGACTTTAGTGGTTCCCTTCACTGTGAAATCTTCAGCAAACAAATAAATCCCAGAAAGAACCTACTCTTGATTTGGAGGCATATTCATCTGGCATTATCTGTTGTGAGAAGTCTGCCTATTCCCAGAAGCAGCATATTCCAGAAGAAAAAGCTCCTCCAAGGTAAATGCTGTGGTAAACAGATGGAGCTAGAATCTACATTTCTTTTCCAGTGTAAATGAGATCAATCCACCTGAAGCTTCTGTGAGTGTCTCCTGGTAACTCCTTAAATTCCCAATTGTCTTCAGCAAATCATGACATTAAATAGCAAACCATCCACTGAGACCATGGGCCATGCCTCAGTTCCATAGCTCATCCATGTGACAGTGCAGACATTCAGCACCTCATTCTCAGCTCCACTGGTGGTTGCTGTGTCACTGAAAATTCATTTTACCAGCTTGTTTCTAGATGTGCCCTCCCCATCCCATGAAAATTCAGGGGCACGCATGCCCTGTGTAGAGTCAGAAAACACTGTCAGAAAACACACCTGCAGAGCTGTGGCTGCTTTTCACCCCTTCAGCCTGCTCTCAAGAGCTGTGAGCTTGGGGCCCATTATAGAACTCTGCCAGTTACTGTGGAAGCTCAATATTTTGAGCTTCCAAGGTAATTCAACTTTGCCAAATGTTGTGATTGCTTACAACCGAGGTTGGTCAGTCTGCTGTCACCTCCACAGTAAAAAGCTCTGGAGAAAGTTTAGCCATTTGTAGCCACAGGCTTCTGGTGAGAATGGAGGTATCCTGCAGAGTGGTGGTCAAGACAAGAGATGGATTTCCCTGGTGCAGTGATAGAGATGTACAGCAAGTTTCAGCAATCTAATTAGTTTCTTGATCAGAGGAAGACAACTCTTCAAGGCAAATGAAAAGGTCATTGCAAATCCCAGAGAGGTATTCTTGTCTTTTGTCATATTTGCTGACAGATATTTAAATACAACCACTCACTTTTCCTGTAGATAGTCAGCAGATGCCAGACAGCTGCCAAGCAGCAATGAGTTTACACCACTGCCCTGACATACCAACAGCAAGGAACTGGATAAAATTGCTAAGTGTTCTTTCAGGGCTGCTGGGAGACAGATCCGTGCAGCTAACACTCACAGGTCTGAGGGATGCTTAGAGGACATGGTGACTTCTCTGGTGGTCTAGCCTGGTACACAATATTAGCAAGGGAAAGGAAAAGCATCTTCTCACTGAAGCACTATGAGAGGATGTGGGAGATGGGATCCTCATGAGACTTGCTGTATGATATGACCTTAGCAAATTCTCTTCATACCTTCCAGAACTGCAACCTAACGACACATTGATGGCAAAATTGACTTCAGGTGCTGCAGATGAGGTGGGTTTATTCTCTTTCAGTTCTGTCTGTAAAACAGGGACAAGGGTACTTCCTTTCCCCACCTTTTCGTTATCACTTCTTTTAACTGTAAAAGCTTCAAGGCAATTATGACATGAATGGATATATTCACATTATAGCACAGGATCCTATAGAAGATATTGACATGAATGAAGCCTCCATGATGAGAGTAGTAACATTTTTTATTGCATGCATAAAGTGTACAACCAGGTTTCAGTATTAATCAATTCTTTTATAGGAAGACAAGGAAAACTACTAGCTTCTTCCCATGGTACCTCATTCCATCAAAGAGCCTGACCTTCTTCCTCTGTCAGGATTATTCAGTGTCCCTGTTCCATGGTGTCACACTTCCAGAACACTTTCCAACCCAACATGGAAAGGATGTGTGCTGATAGCCCACGTGGACACTTCTCAGGGAGTGGAACAGATATATTGATTTTCGTAGAAATGTCCTTACAGTCTGGGAACAAGAGATTTCTTCTGGAAAAAGACTTCAGAATTTAAGTTATGAACTTGGAGAGAGAGTAGGGGATTTTACTTAGACTTGTGTATTACAGACAGGCCATTTGAGACCTGGTGAATCAAATCTCAGGTTTCAGATTATTAGGTGATAAATGCGTAAATTAATTTACTAATTAGGTAGAAATATGCCTATGAAAGTAGGAGTTACTTTTCTTTGATTGGAAATGTGATGAAAGCAGGTTAGATATCATATCCTATATTCTTGAAGGAATACTAATCCATGGGTTAATGGTATGCATGTGTTAAAATCATAAATACATAACTTGATGGGTGCTTTTACATGTGTGAGTTTATCACTTACTGATCATCTCTCCCAAAACCAAAAGTAAGATTTTGACTTCCATGCCCCTCTGGTATGCAAATGGACAAAGTAGATGTATGAAATATCTTTAGATGTTCAAGAAAAAAAGAAGGAAGAAAGACATCATGTAAAAGCAAACTCAAAGAACACATTTGTTCCCTAGGAGGCTTTTTTTTTCTCTTGTTTTTCTAAATCCTACTTGCACAAACAATATATGAAATGCTCAGAAGGAAATTCTGCCTGTTCGTATCTATATCTTCTTGAATAAATCTCCAGACAGAACAAAACTTACAACCCTGATCCATTTTAATCTCCAAGTAGGCCAAGGAATTTAATTAATATTATTATGAAAGCTAGAGGATGGTAGCTCTCTTTCCCATCAACATTGTTTAATTTCATGGCTACACATAAGTCAGGTGAGGCTTTTGTGTCATTCACATTGTGTCTGCCAAAGCTTCTGTACCACTTCATAAGGCTGAACTGCATCTTGGATTGCTTTGCAAGGTGCATCTGGTGAAAAAATTATTGCTTGATCCACATTGGGATCTGAAGAGAACAAAATCTTCTGTGTTGTTCCCCCCATAACCTTTATGTCTCTCTATGTGCACATAAACTATATTCTGTCTATACACACTGCCTGTCAATAGGCATGGAAAATGCCTTGCACAGCATTTACAATGCTCAAGGAGAAGAAAGGGGGTTTGCTCAAGGAGAAGAAAGGGGATATTGAAGTTTAGATTCATCACATCAAACAGAGAGGGTTGAATTGCAAATCTGAAAGAGGAATATTGAGAAGGAATTTATCTGTATTAAAATAGGGTTTTCTTTTCTTTCTTTCTTTCTTTCTTTCTTTCTTTCTTTCTTTCTTTCTTTCTTTCTTTCTTTCTTTCTTTCTTTCTTTCTTTCTTTCTTTCTTTCTTTCTTTCTTTCTTTCTTTCTTTCTTTTTCTTTCTTCTTATTCCTCCTGTAGGAATACACAATCTCTGACAAATACACAAACCCTGTGAATAAATTCAGCCTAAGAAACTGACAGAAAATCAAGCCTGGGACAAGGAAATTAGCCCTTTCTAAAATTGTTTTTCACCTGATCAGTTCACAGAAAAGTCCCAGAGATGCTTGTAGCGTTGTAAAGAAAGGATCAAGCATGGAGCAGGAGTGAGAGGCCAGAGCTGGGAGAAAGCTGGAAATGCCCTCTCCAGTGGAAATGCTGGCTTCTCCCACTTGAACTGGCATGCTAGGTACAGCATTGGCTGGCTCAGCCCAGGTCCTACATGCACAAATTGGGATGTCTCTTCTGAGTCAACTTGTTTATAGACACAAAAAAGAGCAGGA
>NW_005054300.1:3251090-3267392 GCF_000277835.1 Geospiza fortis | reverse complement strand
GCCTGCCACCAAGCTGTCCCCCTTGGACAGAGGAGCTGTTAGAAGTGTCTACACTTGGTTTGACATTGAACATGTCACTTCATAGGACAGCTTCCCCCACACTCCATTTCTGATCAGACCATACCCAGGAAAAGACTTTGTAACTGGCTTTTGGTACCCAGTCCCTTGCCTGTATGTTTTAACTTTTTTTCCTCCTTTGACTTCATAAAGTACAGCTCACTTGTGTTCCCCTTTTTGAAGTAGGTGTGATTATTTCACCACTCTCTGTATATGGCAACTGAGAGATGCAATTATGATGTGACTTATTCAGGTTGTGAATATGCCTTCAGAAAGCCCCCAAGCCTCCCGAGTGTCCTAGGTGTTTGTTTTTATCCCAGAAGTGCGTTTTCTCTGAATCAACTAACAAAAGTTCTCTCTTTTATTAATATGCTCGTAGCACGACTATTGAAAGAAGGAATATCTGTTCCTAAATTGTCTTGCTTGGATATAAATTAACATTTCAACTCCACAGAAAGAAAAAAACATGTCCATTAATGGTTCCTCATTTTAATATTTATCATGTAAAAACTAGCACAATCCAGATTATGGCACTAATGCATTGTGACAAAGCGTTTTTTTTAAACTGAATATATAAGTTTAAATTATAAATCTTAAATTATCATTTGAATTTCAACTATGATTAAAAGAAATACTAAGGAAAACAATTAGGAGGTCAAAGAAAATGTGGCATTTAAAGAATACAAAAAATAAGGAGGTGGATCATTTGGTTGTTTTTCTTTAAACTTTTATATTTTGCTTTGTTCATGGATTGGAATGGAATCTATTTAAACAAGAATCTGAGGTTAATCTAAAGTGACATTTATTTTAGTTTTAAGTCAGGAATGCAAAACAAAATCTTTCTAGTCAGAGCAGCCCACTGTGTTTGTTGAGTCCTTGTGGATTAAATAAATTTAAAAATAAAATCTAAGTACATTTCAAAGCTCACCAGAATACTGAATGTAGGAACAGGCTTAGGGTTTTTTTCCCCCCAGAAAACATATAAAAAGCCTGAAGCAATTTAACAGTCTAAAGGCTATTTTTGCCTGATTTCTTCTGCCAGGAACAGTGGCAGGAATATTCTCCCAGAAAGTTGTGCAACACAAGATGCAAACATTTTGTATAGAAGCTGAAGAAACTTTTTGTAGACCTCAAGCTGCAGAGGGAGTTCAGGTGCTCATTTAAAGATTATTGGCAAGTTGAAATCCCAGATTTCTCCTTACCTGATGAAGCCTAATTACTTTATAAGAGAGCAGTGGACTAAATTAGCCACTGGAGGTGCCTATATCTCTCCATTACCTCCACAAGGAGTGTAGGGTGAAAATGCTCAACAGTTACCTGGGTATTAAGTACAATTTTCAGAAGTTAATAGTATTGCTGAATCTTTCTTCCTCCCTCTCCACCCCTTATATTGGTTGCATAACCTGTGCTGAGGATGCTGGGTTTGAGAGAGGAGAGGAGAGGAGAGGAGAGGAGAGGCGAGGGGGTGCCCTCATTGCTCTCTGCAGTTTGCTGGGAATGGGAAGTGTCAGCTGGGGCTGGGCTCTTTCTCCAGGCAGCACTGACACAACCAGAGCACACAGCCTCAAGCTGCACCAAGGGAAATACAGGGTGGATAGCGGAGGAGAGGAGAGGAGAGGAGAGGAGAGGAGAGGAGAGGAGAGGAGAGGAGAGGCTGAGGGGTGCCCTCATTGCTCTCTGCAGTTTGCTGGGAATGGGAAGTGGCCAGGGAGGTGCTGAGCTCTCCTGGAAGCTGATGCTTCAAGTCTGTCAGTGTTGGAATGGCCCTGAAGAGGTCAGGCACCTGAACTAGACGGTGATTGCAGGTCCCTTCTAACTAAAATATCCTATTCTATCCTATATACACTTAAGCCTTTACATATATTCACATACATATTCCAGACTGTGACTAACCTGCAGAGCTTTCAAGATAGAATGAGGCTCTTGTTCCTGGAACTCCCAGCTGCTCTGCACAGATAAGTTTACCTGACTTATGGAGAGATACTGGATTTATTTCCACCTGATTTATGCATCTTTCATTCAAACCCAACTGTTGCTGGTCAAATGTCACATACAAATTCTTCTAAGTGAACAAGGTTGAAAGTGTACTCTCTTACTTCCTTTGTCCTTATGTTAACTACTCCAGGACTGAAATATTGCAGATTTTCAAAGGAGAGGGAAAGTCTGCAGCCAGGGGGTTCATGCCAAGGAGAACACGACCTGTTCTGGAGACAAAGAATCTGCACAGAGATTCAGCACAACACAATCAAAAAAAAGATCAGTGACATTCATGGCAGATATCTTTTCAAGCCTCTTGTCTGGAAGAAGCTCCTGTGCACTGACCTTATATATGGTTTGTGAGACTGGGCTGGTATTCTGAGTGTTACAGTGACAGGAGAAAGAACACTTGTCTTTCTAAAGACTTTTGTGCCTTTGGTAACAGCTTCAGCTGTGATGTCTCTGAAGACCTGTCTTTGTGACAGTTTTGTGATTTCGAGTGGGCAAAAAAAGGAGGAACCTTTTGTGAGATTTGGCTGCATCACTACACTTGTCAGATACCTTTTAGTATGCAAATCAAGAATGGTTCTAGTTAAATCCAATTCTGGTCTTTTTTGTTTCTATTTCTTGAAGTATATAAATCCTAAACTTTTTAAACCCCTGCAGACACAAGCATTCTCTCTCACTCACAAACACAGAGCCAAGGCTTCCTTTAAAAAAACCAAAACAACAATAAAAGCCAAAGCCACTTTGACACTGAAAAGAGTCAGAAAGAAAATTCTGCTTGTCTATTTACTGAGAAAAAACCAAACCCAGAAAAATATCTATTTAATGTGAAGCTAAAATATGGTTATATGCACACACACACACATACAGACATAGATACACACACTGGTGCTTCTGAAAGAAATCTATTCTGGGTGGGAGAAGAGGCTTGGCAAGAAGATAATACCTGGAATACTCATAAGAATTATCAAAAGACCTGATCCTTTCTTCCTCTCCTCTTTGCAAACAAGGAACATTGCCTCACAGGTATAATAATAATAATAATAATAATAATAATAATAATAATAATAATAATAATGATGATGATGATGATGATGATGATGATGATGTAGCAATAATAGTAGTAATAGTAGTAGTAGTAATAATAATGTGATACTCAGTTCTGCTATTAATGGAAATCACTTGAGTGCCTCAGAAACATCAATCCAACCAGCAATCTGACCTGTCACAAAGAAGTATTTTGCCCTTCCAAAGGTCTAAATCCCAAGGCAAGCACCAAGATTTTAAATAGCTTGTTTGATAGAATCAGAATTATCCATTTTTAGTCATAGCAGAGGACAGGCAAATTAATGTTCTTGCAGGGCAAGGAACAGATCCCTCTACACAGTCCGTCACAGACATTTTTCAGTGATTATCATTCATGAACACTTCCACCTTCAAACCAGTTAAACCCTGCTTGGTATTTCCTCAACATGGAGAACATGACAATAAAGTGTCATCCCTCCTAAAAAAAAAAAAAATGGCTGTCTTGTAAACATGGAAGTTTAAGTTTACCTAACAACACTGAAACAAAAGTTATTGCTACTCATTGGAGTCATAAATGTCAGCAGTGGCACTTCAGTGGAGAAAATGGTCTCAGCCACTGCTGTTCATCCACACTTAATGAGAGGCAGAGCCAAATGCAATTGTAGTGCTGGGCAGAGGGAAACTCTCTGGTACCATTACATTTTATCTCCAGTAATAAAACCATGCCCATTAGGCCTTCAAGAACTTGGGGAAGTGGGGAGATAAGCATGGTGTAGGGATAGTTCATTTTTAATTGCTAAATCATTACCTGATAGAACTCTAGTGGCAGAGATGAGGCTTCTCCTACTGGTTTCAGTGTTCACAGTTTCTTTTGGCTTTGGGGAGGGGCTTCAAGTTGCTCTGATTTTTGCAGAGATGCCACAAAAGTGGAGGGGGATTGATGCAGGAAAGTAGAAGGCATCATAGCTGATACTCTGAGAGTGAGGGGTTATTCAGGAAGTTGTTTTTGAAGGGAATTTGCAATTTCATTATTTTTCTCACTCTGACAGCTTTATTTACCTGTGCTTTTGATTTCCATTTTTTTTTTTAATTTTGGACAGATGCCAGAAGTGAGAGGCCTCCTTTACTCATTCACTTTGTGATGGAAGACATCACCCTACAGGCTCAGCACTGCTGAGGGGAGTAGGAGTTAGGGTCTGAATCACAGCAGAGGGTAAACAATGTAGATTGATGTGCAGGGACGAATAAACAACATGGAGATTTCATGTGAAGCCCACAAATGCCTTGCTTTGACTTTTCAGGAAAATAGGGGTATTTTAGGATCTTGGAAAAATCAGCTGACAGATATCCCAATAGCTGTCACAGGTAGAAAACCTGAGATTTTTTAAGACAGATCCTGGTAAAACACATGGCAAGTTTCCACAGCAATATCTGAGCACACTGGAAGGGAAGCATTAGCTAAAGCAAGCATAGAGATCAAACTTTGAGGGGGACGTCTGTGTTAGCAGGTTTTGCATTTACAGAGAGAATCAGGTGCTCTATAATGGGTGGTGTGTCTCAGCTTGCTCTGAGAATTCCTAGCCTGAGGCAGTTTGGCTGCAGATGGTTCATGTCTATGAGCTTTGATGTGTTTGTGGGACAGTTTTTCGGGTTTTTTTGGAAGCAAAGCCTTGGTAAAGCAGTTTCAAGATAATTTAGTAATAACAGCAATGGGCCATATGAGAAGCAAATTTTTTTTTTTTTTGTTGAAGTGATCTTCAGTAAAAAGATTAGACTTGCTGGTCGCTGCTTTGAAAGAAAATGTGCAGGTGAAAAGACACGAAAATAATAGAGCATTTGTCCTTTTTTCTTCGTTCCAGTTTAATCAACACAGCACTAATTGACATAATCACTGTGAGCTGCTGCTGCTCTTTTAATTTTTCCCACAGGCAGCTTTTTCCCTTGGTGTGCCTCTATCAGATGGGAAATTAAGAACCACTTGCTGACAGTGATGTAGGCAAGGGAATGAATGACCCCTGAACTGTTGCACAGTCTATCTGACTGGCATCCCAGGATGCTCAAAGGTTTTGAAGAAAAGGAGGTTCTACTGCCAGTCTGCATTACTTTCAATTTTGTAAAAGAGAATATTTTTTTTTCCCACCAAGCTAACAAAGGGAATTACCTGGACAAGCCTTAGGAAAGAACAAGAATGTTATATGTAATGGAATAAGGTACATCTGTGATTCTCACTTGTACTGGAGGGACCCACTGGATCCTGGGGAGGTGCAAGAAACTGGGACTGTGGTTCAGGATGAGAAATCAAGGTGTTTCAGTGCATGTGTGTGTAGCTGTAGTTATTCCCCTAAAAATAATGAAAGTACAAATGGGCTGGGGACTTCCAGCTGGTGTCTTCCAAATGAAAAAATTACTTTGTGGAGGATAAGAGATTCCAGACGTGGCATATTTTTTCATTTCAGCTTTGCCTATACTGGGGACTCTGTGGATCAGTGCATTAGCCTTTGGGAAGTGCGTGCCTTCAAATCACAGCCTCTTTTGTGTTGGCCTTCACTGCTGAACATTTTTTCTCATAAAGCATGGTTCCCTTCTCAACATCAAAAGCCACAAAGACCCTGGGAAACTTGGGGGTCAGTTCAGCCCAAGTCCTGTAAGAGATGGGGCATCTGGATGCCCATCCCCACAGGCACTGCAGGCAAATGCTGCTCAGTATCAAAGCAATCTTCACTGTTTCAAATCTAATGGCATGGAGGCACCAGATTTTCCTATTTCTCTAAAAAGTAAGAAGAAAAGGAAACAAAATTTTTGACTTAGCATGAGAAGAACACAAATGTGGAACTACCAGAAATTTCAGTTTTTGGCAAGCTTTGATAAGTACAGTAAACATGAGCTAAATCTATTTTCTTTTAGAGGAGTTTGTAGTTGTACCTGATTTGTTGGGAGGGAAAGATGTAGCAGCTATGCTTTGGTGGTGTAAGGTATCAATTAAGCAGCAGGAGGTGCAGGGCATACAGCCTGTTTATAACTCACATTTCAAATTGCTTCTTTTGTGGAGAAAGAAGTAAGTACCCATGGTGCCTCTTGCCAGAAGGTTTAACTCCAGCCATCCATTCATTATGATACTTTTGTGTGATGATTGCCTATACAGTGGCATCAGCAGTGCAAGTTTCAAACCCAGCTGGCTTCTCTCTGATACAAAGGACACAATTCAATTCCACATGAGGATAAGCTCAAATTCTATCTCTTTGTTCCATGGCTTCTCTTTCCAACAGGAAAAAACAATTTGTGCCATTTTTGTGGCAGATGTACATGAAAATATTAGAAATAGGGAACAGTAGTAAGTGCTTTCTACCAAATAGTGGAAAACCTGACTTTTCTCCCAGAATAAGTTAATGATCTCAAGGAAATCACCTGGTTTCCCCAGTTCCCCAAAAGGGTAATAATATCTTGGCATTTCAAATCTGTGTGGCAATAATAAAGACTTATTCAGAGATGGTCAGGAAGACAATACAGCAGAAGTAGATTTATAGATAAGTGATATTCTTTTTTCTAAGTATCCATGAAAACAAAAGTGGTTAAGTGACTTTGCAGAACAAGTAAAACTGTTTAGTTGTAAAGCTCTGCAAAATGGCATTGTGTGACCTAAGCTTAAGAAATTAGTTCTCGTTTTCTCTGCATGTCATGAAAATTCCAGCTCCTTAATGAAAGCAGAACAACTGTTTGATATGGAGTATTGTATGAGACATTTATACATCTATTCAACTTGACTTTGTCCAGCATCATCCAGCATTCACCTAAACACCCAAACACAAGAACATCCACTCTGAAGATTCATTCTACATAAACAGCACCCGTGGACAAAGCTTTGGCTTCATCTCTTACCCACAATGTTAGATCCTACAAGAGAATCTGCAATTGTTAGATGTGTTCTATGGCCCAAAAATTGCAAGCATGAGGCCAGTCTGCATAAAGAGATACCCAGCAGCATCTGCACACATAGGTGAGGGAGGCAGAGCTTCTACTCTGCTTCAAGAGGAGCCCAGCTCTGGAATCCAGGGAAGCACTACGTGGCAGCTGCTGGAGTCTGGACTCACCTCTGTGTAGCTCCTTCTAAGATTAGAGACCTATATTTGGATGCCATTTATGAGGATGTACCAAATTAAAGTTGGAAAATCTATACAATACATGAATGAAGATAAGCCAGAATGATAGATTCTTGGAAGAGTTTTACTTGCTTCATTCTTGCCCCACATGAGACAATGAAACAACGTGTTACAAGGAAAACTTGACATTATCTCTTGTTTGCTCACATTCAGAAGTAGAACTTCAGTGCTGGTAGGGAAGGACAATCTATTTAAATCTCCTGCTTTCAGTGTTGGTAGTTATTGCTTAATGCTGCTGTGAAGTAAGGGGGTTCAGGCTCCAAAATCTCTGGTGCAGAGGTGTGGAAGATGGAAGTGGAAGGGCAGCAGAAGTAGATGCTCAGATGTGAAATCACTTGCAAGACCCAGGAAGATGTGAGGTTTGAGTGGGGAGGAAGGGGTAAGAGAGAAGATAAAAGTCAGAGCAGACTTATGCAGCAGTCTGATTGCCAAGAAGAGAAATTGTTGTTCTCATCTTTCTTTTTCCTTTGGCAGAACCAGAGCTACAACTGAAACAAATGAGGTGAAATACTGATCATAAAAGATCTCCTGCCTGCTGCCATGACCGAGATAAGAATGAAAGAAACTGACACAGGACCTAATTCAGGGCAAGTCTGGGGCTTTGTAGAAAATAAAGCAAAATGATAAAAGAAAAACAAGACTGGGATGAGTGATAAACTGTGTCCTCCATCCTAACCCTGTCATTTTTTCAGCTAATAAATATGAAGATTAATTGACAGAAATACAAAATTCGCTGCTGTTCATGGGATTGTCAGTGTTTGCAGCAGGTCTGCCCACTATGTCATTGATGTTATTCTTTCCTTCCCTAGAAAACAGAAGCAATTAACTCAGCTAAATGTGATTCCATTGAGCCTGGGTACTCATTGTACCAGAGAATTATACACTAAACTGTGTTAAAGAAAAAAGACAACAGGCAAAAAATAGAAAATGAAAACTGGAAGGACTGCAGTTATTTGTGAAACTGTTTTAAATTTTGCAGATAGTATCAGCACTTCTCCCTTGCACTGAAAAAAGGAAATGGTTTGTGGATAATTGATTTTTAAAAATTAAAACTATAACACTTCACTACTGTCAAAATGAGAAATAATACCTTGGATGCTAAAGCTCTCACAAATTGAGAATTTTAAAATAAAAAGTTATGAGTGTCTTTCTTTTAAATGAAAACTTGGCCATATGAAATGTATTAAAATGTATTTTAAAAAATATAAAGAATTTTTCAATGCCAAAATAAAATGAATCACTTTTCTTGGGATTGAACACAATATCTGCAGATGGCTTTTAGGAAAAATAAAAATGACAAAAAAGATATCTCCATTTTCATTTAATCTACAGCAAATTCTTTTCCTGATTTTTAAAGTCAACCACTGAATAAAAGATCTGTTCTTCATTCTGGTCCAGCTGTGATCTAGACAGGATGATGCGAAGAGCCATAGTACCTTTAATTTACAGGCAAAAGAAATAGAGCACTGAGAGCACAGATGACTTTCCAAGATTACATGTGACAAGTAGAAGGGTAACCTAAACACCATCTTAAATAATACCCTAATTTTACCTCTGCTGCATGGGGAACAACAAATGGACTTTCAGACTGCAATATACAAGTAAATTCCTTCTTTGTATAAAATAAGACTTGCCTGTCTAGAAGTAATTTGCACAGCATTCCAAGGTATCCATCCCGGGTCTTCACATTTGCTGACAAGGGCAAGCACCTGTGGATAAGACAGCCACAAATTGATCATTATCTGTGGCAATAACTGAAGATGAAATTCCCTTTTCAGCCCTGAAGTCCTTACTCTCCCGTACATCCAAGAGGATGCCTAAGGATTTCATGAGCAATTTTTCCACCACAATGCAAATTAATCTCTTTGAGAGCCTGATGTTTTTTAACAGGTGTGCTGCCTAGAAGTCATTTATTTGGCAGAAATGATCCAGTTTCTTTCCTCATACCTCTGTGATATACTCAGAACCTGGTCTTTCCCTTACTGCTGTGTAAGAATCTCAAGGTTAAAGCAGCTGAGAGTGTTCTGTTCATGCATACAAGGCAGGGAAGCACAACACCGAGGTTAATGCACAGTCAAGAAGGGAAGTTTGAGCCCCAAATTCACATTGATTTCAAGAGGAAATTGAAATGCTTTAAAAATCAGTCACTGCTGGCCTACACCTTACTTAGGCCAGGATTTCTTCCTGAAGGTTTCTCAGCTTGAGGCATAAGGAGAGCAGTTGGTAGCTAATGAGAACAGAAATGGGCACCAATCAAACACTGAGGGCTCTGAACTGCAATGGGCATTCAAGGCTTTATGGAATTGAAAGGCAATTTGCCTGCTGCTGTCTTTGCTTTCCCAAGATGCATGTGGAGAGCAGAGAAAACAGAGTGAGAGCTGAACTGAGCTGGCCTGGGAATGAAAACAAATTTGGACTGTGCTTACACTGATGAAACTTTAACATTGCTAGACTTTTGAGGAAAATATGGGACCCTGGTCAAATAATGATGCTTTTGTTGCCTGTTCAGGGCTCTGAAAACCTAATCCCATGTTCTCAGTCTGAAAAGAATGGGTTACTCTGGCACCAGTTACCCAACATACATTCAGACTCTCAGAAGTGGATTTATTGTCCTTACTCAAAGCCATGTGAGCATCAACACAGGGAAGTGCTCAGATGTAAGATGACTATTTAATTATCAACAGACACAGACCCAGCTGCTGTTGCAGTTAGTGGAAATTTTCCTTTACAACACAATAGGAACTGCAGAGAATCTATATTTTAGCTTTTATTTTGGCATTCATTCAGTATCTTGTAATGACCAGCATAAAATCTTTCAAATCACTAAAGGACCACTCACTGCAGGGGAGGAACATCTGTACACTTCCAGAGAACCATGACCTTCCTGTGGTAAGATCAAGAGCTTATTTGACTGAGATTTCAAGCCCTTTTTAGATAAACGGAGAGGCAATTACTCCCTGGCTCCTCTCTTTTCTATGTAGAGGGAACTTTGGCTTTCTGAAGCACCAATTAAAAAGCCCCACAACTCTCTCTTTGAATTGCTTCATTACTCCTGTTAATTGTCTCGTTTGAGTCTCTGCCAGAGTGAAAGTACCTTGTTACAGAGCTATGAACATACAATCAACTTTGAAAACTTCCACTTTACAAGTGCAATCTTGTGTTTTTTTTTTTTTACCCAAAATTAAAGGGGAAAAAAATAGAAAAATATATTAGGTGTTTCCTAAGTCAAAGTCTTTAATAACATGTTAATCTAAGTTTTTATAGATTCTAAAATGCAGTTATAGACAGCTGAAATTTTCCTATGGCTTACTGTCAAATATACAAGAGAGTGTTTGGAAAGTCTGTAAGCACCGTAATCATGGATAAAATATATTCTGCAAGGGGACTCGAAATTTGCAGTAATTATGTACCATTTAGTTAATCTGTCTACATTATTTATGAAGACTATTTTGTAGTTAAATACTTGAAGAGTTGACAGGGTAATGTTCAACAGCTACTTGGAACAGAAGTGATGGAGAGGCAGTAAAAAAATAATTTCAATTTTAAATTACTCTTTTTGTGTTCATTTCCATGTTTGTTTTTAACTCAAAGACATAGTGTGAGATCTCTTTTTTTAAAGGAAGATAAAAATAAAAGTGTGCTCTGTGTAGGCATAACTTCTGTGTACATCTGTAAGCCTGCTTTACAATGAGACACAAATAGCTTGGGTTTTTCCAGAGACTTCAGCTACCTGTCCTTTTCCACACTCAGCTCGGTGGGTGCAGCCTCCCACACAGATTCTTCATTTACAAGAGGAGTTGAATTGGGTAGAGGTCAGTGTCACAACATGCTTTTTACATCATAAAACAGATACAAATATACAAGTGTACCGAACCCTCATCCTCACAATCATAGAAAATGCAGAACAGGAAAGACAACAGGGTGCAAAGATGCCTGGGCTGTTTTCTTTGCCCTTTTCTCAGTACCAGGCAAGGGGACCAGGACAAACCACCCTTCTGCAAAAACAGCTGTAATCTGGGAAAAGTAGGAAGGAGAGATGAGAAAGTGTCAAATGTACTCATGTTCAAAAGTGGGCCAGAATGATACAAAGTCAGGTGAACAGTCCCCTGGCTTCACAGGAATTGCTGTTGTGCATTTCTGAATCCCCTAGAGGTAGAAGGAGGGTGTCTGTGTGTGGGAAGGGGGCAGGATTGGGTGCACATGTACAAATCCTCCCAAAGCACCAACACCACCAGCAGCTGGGACAGGTTCATAAATTATTTCCCCTTATTTTTCTCTGAGATTCCTGAGATTAACTGTCATTAGAACAAATTCCCATCTCCCTCTGGGATTTCCTCCATGAATAAAATCTGCTTTATTTGCCCAAGTGAGCTGTCTGTACAGCACGGATCAGATTCATGTGCTGTTTATAACCTCGTGAGACATAACATGCAAAAGCTGTTCCTTTAAAATCAAATTAATGCCATTCATTATAAGGTGAGTGGTGACTCAACATCAGATGACAAGCCTGTTGAACACAGGATTTATTCCTCATGCTAGTTAGTGGCATGAATGTTTTTAAAGTTTTTTTTTCAAGCTGGAACTGACTGCACTCACTCTCCCAAAAGGGAACAGTCAGTCAATTTTATCAGGTCTCACTGAACATGCAAAAGTATTATTTTTGTGATTCACTGACATCCATGGTTATAATAGATGCCTGTAAGGCACTGCCACTAAAATAAGCTTTATCTGAATCAGATCTCTGTGCTGCTTGGGGTTTTTTTATTGATTTTGAAGCAAAAGGCTTGACCATCTGGTGTGTGCTGTAGTATGTGCTATGGTATGGGCTATGGCAGTGGCTCAATCCAGCACGGTTATGTGCCACATGTGGCCAACACAAGGAGTGAACAAGCAGCTGCAAGAGAAAACTCTTCTGATTGCAGCCTTCATTGTGCTGGCTTTGATGAGGTTCTGGTAGCCTGAAGGGAAAACAGATTTGGTACCAAAGTTCTATAGAGCCACAGGCATTTTGTATTCATGATTTATTTCCTGAAGTCAGAGGACTGATTCCATGAAAAATCCCAGCAGGGTTTTTCAGGAAAAAAAATCAGGCAGCTGCACAAGACAAACACTTGTCAGAGGAAGAATGTTACTTTTTCTCTTCTGATTCCTTGTCCAGTATGTGGGACATGTCTTGTAAGTTACTTTCTACATTCATTTTTCAGTAAAATGCTGTGAAGCTTACTGACAAAAAGAAACACATAGTACTTCTTTATGAAAATAAAGCAGAGCCAGAGATATAATCTGCTGATGTGAAGTACACAGCCCTGCCAGGTTCTACAGGACTTGACATGAGAGCTGCCTTCTCTGTCTCATCAAGGAATGAACTCTGGGAATCTGTCAGAGCAGCACTGCTCTTATTACTGCTGTGGTAGGAAGGATGCAGCAGAATTAACTCATCCAGAGCCTGCCTTGTTGGGAATGTGGCAGTTCTGCTGCTACCATTCCCAGCACATCAGAAGAAGGTGGCAGCTTAGTGCTGCCTGGTTGCACAGTGCTGCTCTGTACCTGCCTGAACCTTTTCTTGGCATTTTTGCTCTGCAGAAAAGGTGAGCAGTGAGGAGTCTTGCTTTGTACACATTGTTTCCCATCTTTGGATGGATCATTCTGAGAGGCAGCCCCAGCTTTCCTGGCGTGATCCTTGGCAGAGCCTGGAGGCTGAGATGTACAAAAGGGGCAAGGACCAGCTCCAGTCAGGAGAGAGAGGGAAGAGGCAGAGAAAGATCTGGGTCCAGCTACAGTGCAGCTGTTGCAATATACTGCAAATAACCAATTCCTCTTAAATTTGTTGTTTAAGTCAGAAGAATTTCAGCTAGTGTTAACCTTTCTAGTTGAGGATAATGTTGCAGCATAGCTGTGGAAGGACAGAGCCCAGCAACTGGCACTCAGGGAGCAGTGAGGTGCTCCTTGGTTTTGCTGTCAATTTTGTTTTAAACCATCTTTGATGTGCCTTCCCTCTGCAATGCAGACATGAGAAGAAGGTTACTTTATACTGTATAATGCAGAAAACACACCTGAGACATTACTGACTGGTTCCCTTCAGCTTCTTGTCACCTCCATATTTGCCATTCTTGGCTCAGCTGCACAACAGTAATTACAGAGCCCATGCTGACTGAGGAGAACTGAATCAGGCCTAAAAAAAATTGATGAGAGCTTAGGTACCCCTTCTTTTAAGATATTTTTTCTCTTGTACAGTTATAGAAGGTCACTGACCATTACAGTGACAAGGAAAATAAATAGGCTATAAAATTCACAGTGTTAAACTCCCATTTGGTCTGAACTCTCAAGTGTTAGACTTTTTAGTTTTTCCTCTCCCTTTCTGGCATTCAAGGTAAGCAGGATATCAGGAGATGCTTGGCTCCTGACCAGGGATCCATCCTCTCAGAAACAATTGGCATTTACTGCAGGAATCAACAAAGACTTTGAAACACAATTCCTTTCTGGCTCACCCTGAGATGTTGCTGGAGAGGGTGGATATTTTTAAAAAAGGAATGCCTTGAAGGATCCGTGACACAAGAAAGCAGTTTAGTGAAAAGGAGCTGACAGGTTTCCATCTGCTAAGCAGGTCTCCCATGCCCACTGCAGAGCACATTCAGAGGCACAGAGCACACACAGTCACTGACACCCCCTGAGGGGCCATGAGTGCCCCTTGCCATGGCACTGCTCACTCTGCTGCTGCTGCAGGTGCAGGGACCCTCAGAGCACGGTGGAAGTAGGGCTGTGCTAGAGAAAGAGATGATTGCTAAATGCACAGGTGACAAGAACCTGTTTTTATGCTGGTCTCTGCAGTCTGAGCAGTGCTACCCCGCAATGTATGAAGTCTGGTCTGAAAGCCATGATTCTTTCAGCAATTTCTGATGTCCTATTCAAAAGGAAAAGCTGAAATGGGGAAAATTGTCAAACTTTTTTTCCTAAACATTTTTTTAAATTCTGAACTTTTAATTTCTGAAATTAGATGTTAATACATGCTTTTAAAATAATTAAATCATACTTAAATATTCTAATAAAATGAAATTATGACAGACTGATTACAGTATAAGGATTACACAAAATGTTTTTACCTTTTTAAAATGAAACTTCTTCAAATTAATTAAAGTAGGAATGTTGAAGTAATGTTACATTTCTTCGTATTTTATCATAGGAGATGTTTCATGTTTAGAAATGTAAACTGGATTTTATTTTTACATCAAGCGAGCTTCTCTCTTTCAAAATTGTGAAGAAAAAGGAAAACAGTTCATTTGGTAGGGTTTTAGGCCATTTTTTCAACAGAAACTGAACACAATTCAGAGTTTTTTCAAAGGAATAGGGAATAAACCCACTAGCTCTCTGAGTCTTGAGTGTGGCTTTGACTTTCCTGTGGAGTTCAGAGAGAGATCAGATATTCATGGAGTAACATACCAATTCTATAAGCAAACTGCAGGCTCTAAATTACACAGGGACCCAGAATGACTTTCTGGGAGAGGCTACCAGCCTTTGGGCACGTGAAGAAGTTGAACTCGGGCCATTACCTGCACATGCCATGACACTTCTGATGGATGAAAATTACAGCTGATTCACAGATATTACCTGGGTTCTCATTCACTGAGCACAAGGGTGCTGTGTTAGGATTGATGGAAACTGAATACAGACCTAGGCATGGTGCTGAAGGTATTGCAGGCTATTGGAGCTGCTGCTTTCTTTTCGTTCCTTTTAAAGCCCTCTGTTTATTCCAGATATGAAAATCTAATGAACATTGAAAAATAGGGAGCTTTGTTTGTCTCTTTTTTTTTTTTAACCTCAAAGGAATGCTATTTAAGGATGAGATTTATGAACACTGCTTCAAAGTCCTTTCACCAAAGGGCTTTAACAAGGAACATGACAGGTGCTAGGATAACTTTTAACCCAGACAAATAGATAAATAAACAAAAGATTTGAAAATTCAACTTTGTTCTGCAGTGGACGTAAGCAGTTTGACATTTCAGACCAGAATCCCAGCTTGTCTGTTGAACTCAAGGACTAAAGAACGGCAAGTAATTTTTTCCTTTCTTGCTTTTGTAGAAGTGCTCAAAGAAAGCAAGAGGCACAGTCCCAGAGAGCTGTAAGTGAGTATAACAATCCATTTAAAAGGGCAGAGGAGAAAAGAAACAAGGAATGTTCTTCCTCAGGAGTCCGGTGTTTTGCTTCTAAACTGACTTGAGAGATTTCACCTTTGTTTTATTTCTGCATTAGAATTCAATTCAAAGCTTTAATGAAATGGAATTTTGCTGAAATTCCCCTTTCCACAACAACAAGGTTGGAGTTTTGGCGAGCTTCAAAGTCCTTGGACTCATCCAAGATGTCTTCTCTAGATCTTGCGGTTATTTCTGTCTACAGTACCACTGATCAACTCACTGTTTTTCTTCAAATGTCACTTGGGACCAAACCAGGCTTTAACAGAGTTTGTGTTCTGAGCAGCCCTGCACAGGATCCTGCTGGTGTTTGGTGGGTGAGTCTGTGCTCACTCTTATCTTGGCTATGGGTCTGTCACTTCGCTCACCTTCCTACCACCAGGAAGGATTAAATTCTTTATTAGAGAACTAATTTAGGCTCTGTTCTCGTAAGACACCTCCATGGGGAGGTGTCTTGCCTCCCTCTTAACATGGATCACTTTGAAATGCTTGACCCAAGCCGGGCCAGAAAGCTCAGCATTTTGGAAGATCAAAGCAATGAGCAGCTGATTGAACTGCAGAAATTATCAGCTGGAATCCTCTGGCTTGTGTTCTGCAGGTCACACTGGATGATAATAACGGCTCACTCCAATCCTAAAATCTAGAAGTCGATCAGCTTAAGTAGACTACTAATATGCAAAAGCCTGTTCTAGACCAACACTCAGAGTAGCAAAAAATAGAAAAAAAAATCAAAGAATTGAATTTGCTGCTGCTTGCCCATCAATATTTGATTCCTTCATTTATTTTGCATTTTGTGATCTTTGTCTTTTGCATCAAATTTAAGACGGACCCATATGCACTCCTGCACACATTTAATTATCATTAAAGATATTTATCCTGAAGGGAAGAATGGT
>NW_005054300.1:3212653-3251045 GCF_000277835.1 Geospiza fortis | reverse complement strand
ACTTTGCAACCAGTGCTGCTTATAAGCTGAGAAAGCAAATGTTATGGATGTTTCTGTCCTCCTGAAAGTCCTTTCTTAATTTTTTGGTTGTTTTTGCTGTTGGTTTTAACATAAAATCTGAATTTTGGAACCAAACCAAGTGCATATGACATTTTATTATAAAACTAAATAGTCACTCAAAGGACAAAGAGATTTGAAACACGGATGGATAAAGTGGGAAAAGGTTAATAGATTTCCTTCACTGCTTTCTTTAGGAAAAGAAGGTGTCTCCAGTGTGTCTGTCTGTCTGCCTGCCATCTCATCCCTCACCATCAGTACTGAATATATTGGTTGATATGAACGGCATCTGACTGAACTTGAAGGGTAAATCTCAAAATAAGTGGCCATATAAATGTGAGACAGGGATTCTTCCACAATAACTCACTGTCCTAAATGTGGGAATGTTGGCCTTCATGCTCTAGAAGATTGAGGGGTAACAGAAAAGAAAATCTTTACAGATGTTCAAAATGGTGGGCAGAGTTTTAGCTGTGCTCTCAAGGCACCAAAAAAAATCTATGTCCAGGACCTGTCACAAGCAAGTCCTGGCTGTCTTCCCTTTATTGTTTTCAGCACAGCTTGTATTAACCTTCAAATAAGTTCTCTATATATGCAATGTTTTCCTTCCTTTTTCTTTTTTTTTTCTTTATAGTAATTTTGGTAGTGAAAATGTTGAATTTGTCTTCTCTAAGAACTGGTGGCCACGCTAACAGCTGGACTGGTTATCTCAGCCTCATTCCTCAGTTCTATATAACTGACTGATAAAACTTCAAGTTCATTTGAATAATAATAACCTACATTTTTCCAAACATCTATCTAAGTAGGTACACGACCTTCATTGTCCAAGGACCCCAAAGCACATAAAATGTACTAATTAACTAAATCCCACAATTGCTAAGTACAATAAGCACGAGACTGACATTAGATTACTATTTCTAATTATATCTGCAATGCCTAAGGTCTATTAAGAAAAGCTCAAAATCTATTACAACTATAAAGATTAATCTCACCTTCCCAAAGGCAGAGCTGTGCAAAAAACTCTGGATTCTTGCCTCCTGCTTCCTGGCTCAAGCCATGCACATGATTCCTTTGTTTAACTGTTTGCCCATTAAATCCCTGATTCAGCAATGTCCTGTAGCACAAATTTAATGTGAAGCCTACAAAAAATTCAATTAACTCTGTGTTGCATCTAATACTTTGAGACAGGCAAATACTCTGTAGAAGACCTGGTTGAATAAAGCAGTTAAGGGTGTATTTCAGGTCTTCAGTTAACAAATTCTCTGATGAAGGCATTTTCCTAAATCATTCTGCAAACTGGACTACTAATCACCCTGCAGTCCTTCTAATAGTTTAAATTCTTTAAAATATGTTGCTAATATATTGTATTTCAGGGCAATACTTATGTGTTGACTTGATAGCACACGTACAGCCCCTTACCTCCACTAAATAGAACACAGTGTAGAACAATGTGTCCACTAAAAGTATACATTAGCACTGCTCTATAGTAAAACCAGGAGCAGCAAGTTTATTCTCTCAGTAAATATATAATGAAGGGCATTTAATGTGCAACTCATTTTTTGAGATTGTGTTTTTATCCTTGTGCCACAGCTTTAGAAATGCTTAGCTCAGAAGCATTCAGCTTTGAAGGACCCACAATACTGCTCTGTCAGGCCTTGCCCATCAGGTGAAACATTGATTGGAAACTTCCAATGTTTGGGAGGGGGAAAGGCAGATGAAATTCTGCGCCCTGCATTGTGTGATAACAATTTCATTCATTTGCTCATTAGAGACCCAACATGGTTTATGAAATGACAGCTCCACATGGTTCATTTACAAATGCTGCTTTTCCCCATTCCAAGTACAAGGAACTGAACTGAGATTACATGAGGCAATGCTTGACAAACCCATGCTGGGTACCAGATTAGACAAAGCCACTGATCTCTGATGATTGAACCTGGTCTCCAACAATGAGCAGTGCCAGAAACACTTTCATGGCAAGCAGAACGAAGGCTGGGTCCTCACGAATTTGTACCACTTGATTTACTGACAACTTGTGGAATAAAGAGAGACCTGAGGGATGCTTTTCTACAATGTTTTGCAGACAACAGGCAATGGAATCCCTTTATGTCTGACAAACTTGAGTAGAATTGATCAGGGGTTTAGAAAGTTATTGGTGAGAAATGGAGAACCAAGCCAGCAGGATGTGACTCTCTATGCACATGCAATCACCTCTGTGTGTGTGTGTGTGTGTGTGTGTACCCTTTGTACAATACACACAACTATACATTTGATTCCTCAATTTCCTACTAGATCTGTATGTTGAGAG
Organism: Geospiza fortis; assembly: GCF_000277835.1. Taxonomy (NCBI): domain Eukaryota; kingdom Metazoa; phylum Chordata; class Aves; order Passeriformes; family Thraupidae; genus Geospiza; species Geospiza fortis. Next base: position 3,248,683 of record NW_005054300.1, on the reverse strand, counting down.
AATGGTGGAGTATGTGAAAGATGACACACTGGATTTTCCACTCTTGGCTGTATAGAAAGAATATTCATTCTGTGCCTTGTGATAAATTTACTAGGTACACTTGAGGATCTGCCTGCCAGGCTTCTAGAGTTCAGTAAAATTATTTCAGAGACTTCTCTCCCGTGGTGGTCCCTCCTCTGTGGGACTTCAGTTCTGTGGCACAGAGGTAAGAGGGGTGGACAGTCTGGGGTCTGAAACTGCAGTTACCCATGCAGGTCTCTCTAGAACCCTGTCAGTGCAGAGAACAGACTCACTTTGTATGGAGCAGACTGGCCTGCATTGGAATTTCCTTCAGTCTGAAAGGAAGTTTGCCCCTGAATTACCACTGTGGATCAGCAAGGGCAATAGCCCAGACCCCAGACCTCACTCATCATTAGGCTGAAATAAGGATCACTGCGTGTGACAGAGAGCTGGGGTCACAGAGGCAAGGGTCCCTGCAAAAGATTTGGCTCCCACACTTTCCAAAAGTCTGCTGCTTATGTTCAACCACATGGGCAATTAAAACAGTGCCAGGGGCCTTCAGCACTTCATGAAAGGGAAATAAAGCTGCAAAATGGTCTTTACACTTATCAACAGCCATCCCTTCCCATCTAGAAAAGAGGGCTGTTTACCACCCCTTCCTTGCTGAAGCACCTTTCCCCTTTCACAGCTTCTGGGAGGCAATCTGTGCCCGAGGAGGAGATGGGAGCCTGGCCTCTCCAGCTCAGCTGGCAGGAATCAGGCAGTGGGAGACCACGGGGCAGTGTCTGTGTGCTCCTGAGGTTGCCACTTAACTGGATACAGAGGTAAATCAATCCATTAACTTATCCTAACCATGGTCCTAATTAGCTGCATATGTATAATCAGCATGCTCACCGGCCTCTCATCAGGGAATAGCGGGCTGACAGACACAGATTTGTTACTCTGCATCTGCTGCCAGATTACGAAATCTGAAGTTTTTGAAAATGAATTAAAGCAACAAAACTCCACCAAATTTGCCAGCTGGCAATGTTCCTTGTAAACAGATGGCTGGGAACACCTTTTGTGAAGAGAGCCCCTTTTGATAGGAGGACAGTACAAGCTCACAGTTAGGATGAAGTTATATCTGAAGTGAGGAGTAGAGACCTTTCTCTCCTTCTGTAGGGTTTATATATGCATCATGAAAGACAAAGACGATAAGAACTCAGTGCTTTAATTCCTGACATTATGCAGAGTGTGGGGTGGAGATTAATTTTTGGATCAAAATCTTTTATATAGCCTGAATTTGCATACTGAAAAGATGCTCCCCATGAACATTAACCCTGAAAATGATAGGTGTAGAGGGCTGAAAGTCAAAGTAATTCCCTCATTTGAGTTAGAAATTATTGATTTTGTAGCTTACAGTTATGTTTTTTCTTTGCAGCATGATTTTCATCTGAAACCATAATGTATTATTGAACTACTAAAAGAAGTCTTAATTGTTAATAAAGGAACTTGTATAGATACACTCGTGGGCTTGCCAGTGTATCAAAATTAGTGTTCTAATTTTATGTGGTTTTATTACATACTTCTATTCGATATGGATAAAAATCATAGCTTTCCTTAGGCTCCCTAAAAGTTTTAATCATGTGCCTTATAAAGTTTAGCCTTGCTGAATTACAGTAGTAACATATTTTTCAGCTCATGTGGTTTTTGTTGGCTTTTTTTGTTTCTTCCCTGGATGCATGTTGAAAGAAAGAAATTATCTTTATGGGCTCACTTATATTTGATTTTCCATAATTACAGGCTATTTTGTGATATTTTCCATGGTGATATACTGTTCAATGATATGTGACCTTTTTTCTGCTCTCTTTATCTCAGTTGAATATTTTATATATTTCAGTTATGATTAGGAGAAAAAATATTCACAGAAGACTCATCAAAATAAATATTCATCTTTCCTATAAATCTTAACATAGACATTATTAACTAAGTGTGAAAGCTGGAACCATAACTAAGAAAACAGGCTAGCAAAAAACCCCAACACTATGAGCAAAAATATTGTTCAATGGTAACAAGATTTCACAGTTTAAAGCTGAGGGAATTGTAACTAGTTTTAATAATATGGTTTAATCAGTTCAGTAACAAAACCGATGTAGAAAAGATTTTTGGAAGGCAAATGTATTATTACATTTTCCTTCTTCTCACTGAAGAATCTCAAGTTAGAAATTAATATTTTCTCCAAGGAAATTTGCTTTCTGTTGAAAAACATTTCCTTTTAAAAATGTTTATTATTTTATGGCAGAAAATAATTAGTTAATATTTTAATTTTCCCTTTGGAAAAATGAAATTCTGTGAGACCTATCTTAGCAAAGTTTGGGACAAAATCCCTTATGCTACCCCAGAGAGAAAAGGTTTTATAATTGAGGTAAAGATTCTCTGGAGAGAAGCCTGATACTTAAAAAGTGGTCAGTAATACTCTTAGCAGGATTTTTTTGAATGGTCATTTTCAGAGAAGAAATCTAATTTATCTTAAAATTGGAAGAAAATTTATCATCTGGTTGAGTCACTTCAACCAAGTTCTTTGCATCATCCTGTGTTAAAACTGCATCCAAGAAATAATTTCAACTCGAAATGATCAAAACAAAACATTAGAAGATGAATTATGGTTACTGAACTTCCTCAGGACTTTAGACAGACTTTTATGAAAAATAAAAAGGTTTTCATTTCCCAATTAATTTTATAGTGAGTTAATAAACTTGGGTCATATTGATGATCCAAAGATATGTCCATGATAATGACATTTCCAGGGCTGTCTAAATTAAACTTTATAGAGTCTCTATTTCTGAGCAAAATTGCATATTAAATCTCTAAATTTACAAGTTCATTCCATATGTTGGATAGAAAAGATCATTGGTTCTGCTTAGAGGCTGCTGGACATAGCGGAGTGAAAATCCACATTCTATTAATGAGGATTGACAGCAATGTGGCACAATGAGAAGTAGATCCTTCAGAGAGCACTCAACCCAGAAATGCACTCACCCCTACCTTTCATTGTGCAGATGAAATGAAGGCTGCTGAGAGCTCATCTCCTGCCCAGGGCTGAGAACACTGTGAGAGCAAACCATGCCAGGACACTCCAGTTAATGGGCACAGCTGGCAGCAGGGAGATGCAGGACCTGTCCTTATTCAGAGGGGAACTGCATTCTGGCCACCCACCCGCTTGTCTCAGCGAGCTGATTGTCGAGGCAGCCGCCTGAAATCCATTACTGAGATGAAAGGGAGCAGCTCTGGCACTGAGAAATGGTGGATGAAATCTCTTTCACTCACACTTGTCTGAAATTCCGTATCACTTGAAGGATCTTTTGTCCAATTGATATATTTCAAGAAAAGAAATCAGTTTTAGCCTGTGCAGTGCTTTTCCTCTTCAAACATCTAAACATTTTACAGAAAGGAGAGTGGAGAATCAAGTTTTCGTTATTACCAAGGGAAGAGTGGTGATTTAGGGACAGAATGGTGTTCTGCTGAGAGTCAGACAGCAGTGAAGATCACACACCAGCCCACGAGTCCTGCCTCCTAGTTCATTGCTTCAGCAGAGTTGCATAATATCCTGTATTCCTACCTGCATTATGTGGATGGTAAAGAGACTTTCAAAAGGTTTAAAGAATTAAAACATATTATTTGTAGATAACTTATATGTTGATTTCTTCTCTAGAGAGATTTTGGTTGTGTGTTTTTTGGCTGGGAAAAACTGTCTTAAAGCACTTTCATGCGTTGTTTTTGGTTCTATTCTAATTTTTTTTGACAAAATAAACTTAGTTTTCATGTACCTTTATTTGACAGGATGCCTCCTTTAGTACTCACAATCTTTACTAAAATACAGAAGGGTTTAACCAGCTTTTCATTTTTCCACAGATAAGGCACACAATGAGGCGAGGGGAAGTGTTTGATGTTCCTCAGTCCATTTCTCAGTCATTAATGAAATCCCCAATGCCCTGACATCTCCAATTAGTACTCTCATCTGTTACCTCTGCTTTGCTCAGGAAGGCTGATGCATTATAAAAAGAAAACCAAGGCAAACTAGTTGCTGATTAAATGATATTGTGCTTACACAGAAGGAGTGCAGGGGAGAGCAAAAGGGAAACAAACAATCAGGGGTGTTAGAATTACTGATTTAGTAATCAGTAATCAGTGCACAGCTTCAGGCAGCTTTCCAAGCCCTGGCTGTGGGGAAATACTCTGACTCTGATTCTGGAGGTCCTCAGTCAGCTGTAAGACACAGGTATGTTGTGGGAGGAAGCAGCAAAGATGAAGGCACTTGTAAAAGTTTCAAGAAGATGTTTTTCTTGACCAGGGAACTCATGTTTTTTTTCCAAATGAAAAATTGTCAGTCCAAACTCACCTTAGATTCTGAGGTTCTGTAAAGTGAATAAATATTTATGGTAATTTCTCAGCTCCCAGATTTATTTTTCTTTGCTGTCACCTTACAGTTGGTGGCTTCAGACTGTGACAGAGGATTAAATGTAAAAAAAAAAAGAGAAACAAGAATTAGGAAACCTATTAACTAAAATTTATATGGTGTTAACAAGCATGAATACATTTGACAGATTCAATATAAAGGCATCCTTTTTTGGCTTATGTTCATGAATCAAACCCTTAGCTTCTGGCTCTGAAATTCTGCCTAGTAGTAAATTTCACAGTTCGACTTGGAATAGATTCTTCGTGTTTTTTTGAAAGGGTCTTTAAAGCACAGTCATATCCAAACTGAGAAAGCAAATCTTTCCTTGCAATGAATAATTGCCTAAGTGATGCTAAAACAAATACATGCTTACTTGCAATTCTCAGCCTAATACAGTATTGTTGGGAGAGCTGCCAATAATGTAAATAATGTGAATTAGAGTGAGTAGAACCTCTGTGTTATGAACCAGGTTTGGAACAAAGCTAGTGAGCTCATTTCACTCAATTCTAGTGATAAATACTTCAGATCATTATTAAGCTCCTTTGGCAACCAACATCAAATCAATAGTGTAATCAAGGGTAAATGCAGAAGAATACAGCTCAGCCATGTTTAATTTAGCAATATATATAGGAGACAGAACTTCTCAATGCTTGTTTGGAAACAACAGGTTGGTAGGTTTACTCACATTTTCGTGAACCATTTTACTACTATTACAGTGAAATTTATCTTTGTAGTACTTTAGTACTTCTGCAGAGCTACCTACATCTGAAGCGTAAAATGGGGGCTGCCTATCAAGGTTCCCTCTTCTGTGGATGGAATTATGTTCCTCTCTTTTAGACATTTACTTTAGGATAGGGCTGTTCAGCCTGCAGAGACTCTTGACCTTACAATTGTTTAACAACAAATGCCTGCCTTTAATGATGTAAGATGTCTCTCCTGGTAAGACCATGCTGTCAAACTGTTTCTGCTGAGTAACCTGCCTTAATTATCTGTTGATTTTGAAATGTAGCTTGTGTTCGGGGTATGTAATTAGTTCTTACAGTTTTCTCTGTTCATTGTAGTACTTTGCCTTGCAAGCTTTGAATTGGTTGAGCTAAAAAACTGGATGAAAAGGAAAGAAATATGTCAATTTATTGAACAATTCAGCTTGGAAGAGCCCATTAGAAGACTCCTGCTCAAAATAAGGTTCAAAGTTAGAAAAGCTTGCTTGGGGTGTTGTTTAAGTAAATTCCAAAACTCCACACGGAAGCATAATCCAGAGCCTCATGGCACTCTGGTAGAGGGCTGCTGCCATGGTGAGTTTTCTCAAAAGGTGAAATTCCTTTGCTGCAGCTTGTGGCACTTGCTCCTTTTCTGCACCCTGAAGTCTGGCTGTTTCTTTTGCTGAAAGCATTGACTGCCCAACTCCTGTTGAAAACAACTGGCAGTTCTTTTCTTAACCTCCCCTTGTGCAGGCTGACATCTCTCTCCTCAGTTTGCATCAACATGTCCATGTCTCATTTGCATGGGTGGCCCACAACCAGATGCTACTCCAGAGGCCAATTTAACAAAGCACCAAGTAGAAGAAAAGATTAATTCCTTGGTTTTGCTGTTTATGTCCACTTTTAACCCAGACCAATACTCAGCCTTCGCTGCTACAAGGATGCCTTGCTGAGAAATGTTCATTTTGCTGTGCACAGGCATTTCTGTGCACTTTACTGCAGAACTGCTCCTTGTCCAGCCCAATAACCTGCTTACTTTGTGGCATGGAGGTTTTGTCTCCTGGTGCAGAATGTTGCATTTGAAATTGTTTTAACTTCCTGAAATTCCCACTGGCCTGCTTTTCTGTGACCTCTCTGAACAGCAGCCCTGCCTTCGAGGCTTTCAGCAGCTCCCTCTCCCCTGCCGTATGAAATATCGCCTGGGACTTGGCTGAGGGTGTGTTCTCTCCTGTCCAGCAGGTTGTTAATGAAGACATGAAATATGATTGCCCCATGACACCTGAAGAAAACCCACGTTTAGACTTCAATCTGTTGTACCATTTGAACAATTCAGCCAGTTTTTCACCCACTTTGTAGCCCACCCATGCAGTCCCTCTCTCCCCAGTTTGGCTCCAAGGAAGCAAGCTCAGAACAATGGTCACCAGTCACCCCTCACCCACAGAGCCAGTTACCCTATGAGAGACAATTTTCCATCATCTGGGTGTGGAAGAGAGGGGGGTGAGGAATATTTTCCATCAGGAAGATTTGCACACAGAGAACAACTTTGGTTTCTGTTTTCCAGTTCATCAAAAGAAACCCACAGCCTTCTGCTGAGTATGTGACAGACTCCACATGTGAAGGGTTTAATAAGGCCATTATTTGTATGATGGACAGCCCAGAGCAATTCACAGTAAGTGACAAAAGGTAGCTTAGGACTGTAAAATCTAAACTTCTTTGTGGATCTGACCCAAAGAGATTTCTAAAAGCCCTACCTTGGGTCTCTAGCCTATCATTAGAAACAGCTCTGCTGCTGGAGGGGAGAGGAGCAAAATGAAAGTCCCTTTACCTCAGTGATCAGTAAAGATCCTGTGCTACTCCCAGGGCCCTAGGCACGTTTGAGTACAAGTCCTTTACCAGTTTAAAATATCCCCTGCAGCTTCTGCTAAAGATCTGTCTACTTTTAGACTCTGCAGTACTGTGCTCTGTTGGAGATTGTTGTATTCCTCTGGGGTTCGAAATATTAGCCTTCTAGGGGGCAAAAAGGAGCCAAAAGAAAAACATTATTGGTACATTGCAAATGTTTATCTCTGTTCACAAAGTTTTAACTGTCCTTCAGAGAACAAACAAACAGAAAAGCCCTGATTCTAATTGCAGCTAATTTGCTATAAGGTGGCTGCTTTATTGTCATTGGTTTCGTGTGAATTAGCCAAGTTTTACACATATTGAAGTGATATCTGACCCAAGGAATCTATTAATAAAGCTGTTGAATAACTCTACCAAGAACATAGCACAGCCTAGTAAATGATCAGGGAATAATATGGCAAAAACCAACTCATAAGGCTAAAATATTCTTTGAAGCTTTAAAGCTGAGATTTCCCAGTGCAGTGACCTGACTGCCTCTGTCAGTCTCTGGGAGAGGAGTTTCTCCTCATGTTCAGGGCAGATGGTTCATTTCCCCCACTGCCTCTGGAGGCCTCAGGGAGCTGCTCGTGCCTTGCCAGGAAGATGTTTCCTCAGGAGGTTGTGGTTTATGTGCTCTGATCAGGACAAAGTGCACAGCCCATGCAAAGTCACCTGCCCTCTGGAAAACACCAGGGAGCCAGGGAACCACAGTCAGGCTGAAAGGCTCCAAGGCAAGGATATACATGAATTTTTGAGAAAGGGGGCTGTCCCTTTGTTTCCTCTACTTCTTTTTGTTTGCTTGTTTTTAGGGGAGAGAGTTTGTGGCTCACGTAACAGCATTGCATATCCCTTTGTAACATTTCTGCCTTCCCCACTGGTCTCTAGTCCCAGCTCATTGCTCTAATTTTCCAAAGGCCAGTCCTGGCTTGTCAATTTTTACTTCTCTCTGGGTACTGCACCAGTCAGGTGGATAGGGACCCATCCATGTGTCTGAGATGACTCCTGCTCTTCTTTGAAGAGGCTGCAAAGGCTGCTGAGCTAGCAGGGCACTTTCCTGTCTTCAATCTCACTGCAAAGGCCTTCTCTAGTTCTTCCACCTGCTGAATCCACCCTTTGAAAGCTCTGCCTCAGTCACTTACTCTACAACACACTGGGGCAGGAAAAAATGTTTTTCAGATGATCTCCCAGTGGAGCTGGCACTAGGGGATTTTGTAACAGCACTTTGAACTGTGGTCTCTGTTATCCAAGAGGCTCCAAAGGACTTCTAATTTCATTGAGTCCTGATCCCCTAGCATTATTATCACTTCTTGGAGATAAGAGCACCAGGCTTCAGAGTAAGCCCTGCAGGTAAATGACAGGCCAGGACTGAGAATGGGGGTGTGTCGCCCCCACACTTCAGCAGTAACAAGAAGAAAACATGGCTTTATCAAAGCCTGTTGATGTGACACTGCATTTTACACAGCTTTCACATAGCACTACATGATTTATTTTAGTGCAAATGTTCATGGTAAACGTGCATAACTTGTCATGATCAAAGGAAATTTATGATATTCCTAAGGCAAAATGACTTGAATATTAAATTATATTAACAATCTCAATTTATATTGTATGTAATAATGAGGCTTTAGAATGTAAGGTAATTGCACAAATGACCTCCTTGTCCATCTCTGTATTTTGACTTTTTAATTGCAAGGTCTAAAGAAAGAACACAAAGTAGGGGGAAAATAACTTACATCTCAATGCCAGAGATGTAGCCTCTAGCACAGAGGCTGCATCTCTACAGAGATCACTCAATCATGGTAATCCATGTGTGCTCAGACAGCTGTTGATGCTTGACAAAATTGACAGTAACCACAGAAGGTCTCTTTGTTAAGATATACAACACTGCAAGCACACGAAACTGAATATTCTAGGAAGCTCATGATGAAAGGAAAATATAAATGTTCTGCACAGTCTTACTTTGTGAGCACAAATCACCAGGCCGGAGGCTGCTTGCTATTCCGAAGTCTGTCCTGGATTTATAGTTTGACCTTGGGAATAGCTCTTCTTGTTTCCTTTACCACCTTTTGCATTACGGGAAGAGGAGTGAATCAGAGTCAGATGAAATTATAATATGATTGAAAGCCAGAAAATGGCCTTTTCCCTGTCGTGCCACCCAAAGCGTTGGCTGTCCTGGTTATTGGGAAAGAGGCAGAAATAGTGCAGACCTTCTCTCTCATTGTATGAGTTTATGTTGCCTACTTTGAAATAGCAACCTCCTCAGCTCCCAGCCACCAGCCACTGCTGCAACAATAAATAACCAAAATGATGTATTTGCTGGGATTAATGAAGTCCTGCACAAATAGAAATGGCTTTTCACAGTTCCAGGGAAACAAGAGCAGGCAGCAAGGCCATTGCTCAGGCAGAGCTCAGCTCTGGGGTTTCAGGGGGAAGCAGGAGGGTCTGGTGGTGCTGCCCAGCCCTCCCCTTGGTGTGAGCCACAGCTCCAGCCTCGCTGCCCTGCCTCAGCTGCTGCTGCTCTCTGTGCAACACCACATTCTGTGCGTGCTCCCTGGCCCCCTACAAATCACTCTGGGGGAGCCAACAGCCGTTCCAGCCTTTCAAAGCAGCTTGCTCTTATTCCTCAAGAAAGTGTTTATAGCTAGGATTTAATAAGTCTGTAGTGGTTTATACTTCGGAAAAAGAAATCATCACATTCTGCCCTACACAAGCTATGTAAACAAGAGCAGTGATTATACATTCAAGTGATGAAAGGAATGTAATGTTTATACAGTAGGATAATAGAATATTTCTGATTCAATTGGTGGTTATTTGTCATAACCAATGGGATTTTTATTTTAGTGCAATAGGCTCTGACATTTTCACCCTGGAGTAATTGTGTTCACAAATTTGGTATCTCTCCAGTCTATCTCCTAGATATTCTAGCCCAACATTTTCATGCTGTGCAGCAATTAATTTTGTGAAGCTTCTATGTGTGTTGTGGTTTTTTTTCAGAATTTCATTCTTTGTATTCCCCTCACACAGTTTTTCAGCACAACTGAAACTGAACTCTACTGGTATTAATAATAGTGCAAGGCAATCTTTCTTAGCTAAAGTTAGAAATCTGGTTTTCCTCTTCCTTAAATCACTCTGATGATGGTAACTACCTGTAATAAAAATGGACGTGCAGTAATAATACATTTACTTCTTTACTGTCATATCACATTTCCTTTTTCATCTCTCTCTTCATTTCTTCCCCCTCTTTTGTTTTTGAAATATTCTCTTTTCCTTTATTCAGCCCTTATCTGAAAGAAATGAAACACCTCATTCTACCCTGCTTTTTTCCCTCCCACACTTTACTCTCTGTAAGACACAAAACATCAGGCTCAGTAGGAGCATTAACAGGGAGACAGACAGGACTGCCTGGAGCCTTTAATTAGAACCTTCCACATCTGAGTAGAATATGGATTAATGAAAGACTCTGCATTGTGGTTGTTCATATTTTTTTTTTTCTATTCAGACAACAAAGAAGAAATCAAGGTCTTCATTATGGGAATGTCTATTGGACAAATCCAGTAAAACACCTAACACACACATCACACAACTCTTTGCTGTCTTATGTGCTTGGAAGGAGCTGAGAATTCTGTACAAGCAGCCAAGAAATCACCAGAATGGCTAAACCTGTTTTGTCTAACCATGGAGAGGATGGGCCTCCTAGAACTTGCAAGTTTGAGGTCCTAAGAAAGACAAAATATTCTGAGGAAAGGCACATTAATGATGCAGAATATGCACTCAATGAAGAATAACTTTCTGCCTATTCTTTGGTATTGTCTTGAGTATTTATAACTACATGCAATAAACTTCTACCACATCTTCCAGGTAACTAATGTGAGAGATCAAAAGCACTTCCTACCAGAGAGGTTTTATTACTACTTTGTCACTATTGCTGCAGGTCAGAGACCTCATATGACCTGAGGCAACCCTCCTTGTGCCCAGAACGTTTCCTATTGTGTTTTAATCCCTTTATAAGTCTCTTTGTGGCCTCTGTAATGGATTTTTTTTGTTTTATTTTTAACACTTCCTCTTCATACTAACAGGAGGATTGCAAAGGTGTACTATCTGTAATATCTATAAGAAAGCAATAGGTCCAGGACCCAGAACAAGTGACTTTGTTTCTTGTCTTTTCATTGTTTCTGTCCTTTTCCATATAGAAAAAGGTTGTTGTATAGAATAGATGATGAAGATACATCAATGTGTCTGCCTTGGTCCATGCACAAAATTCAGGGCTATTGTGTATATAAATCCCAGCTTTTGTGGTGGGAATATTTAGACTATAAATGAAGAATAATAAAAAAAAACCCTGGAGGTTAATGAATGTACATCAGTACTGTGGATTTAGTTTGATGCTTCCAGAGGACATCTGCCCTACAGTCTGTTAATGAGTGAGGAGCTACTCCTGCCAGTGAGGAAATATTCATGCTGCTTTCCACAGATGGAAAAAGTGACTGTTAATGTGGGCATTCATAAAGGCTACTCTCACAAGGATAATACTAATTTGTTTTATTGTCCAGAGCATAGCCCAGCATGGGTTTTCAGGGTCACCCTTTCAAGAAGTTTCTATCTTCCTTTTGGCAAAGGAAAGAGTATAGAATGTAGATTTTGGGAGAACCTAAGACAGGATTTGTTTTCCTGGCTCAGTTCCTAGATTTCCAGGATGACAATTGACAGGATGTATCAAGAAGCTAACTTCAATTAAAGAAAGCAAACAGGAAGAAAGTGTTATCAGGCGTGGGTGAACAATATGGTGCTCTCCCCCAAATAATTTTGAGAAAACTTAAAAAAGTATTTTTGCTAATGTTTCCAAGGAGAACATGGAAACTCAAAACTTTAACCTAGTTTTTTAAGTGACAATACACCTAGAATGGTTTTAGGTTACAAAAAGTAACACAGCAAAATTACAATGTTTGTTTAAATGTAAATTTTCGCATGGCCCATATCCTCTCACGAATATTAATTTTAAAGTACTAAATGGACTTTGTGTTTCAAAAGAGAACGCAAAAGCTTTCTAATGGAAAGATTATTGCAGCTTTTTTCCTTCATGTCTGTGTTAGGTCTTGAAGACAAAGCAAGGGCAGCCGAGGTCCCGAAGGTTAGGATAACTCTACTATGTGGCTAAATCTGTTTATTCATCTGTGTGACTCAGAGGACTTATGTGAATTCATTCTAAATAGCAGAAGACTGTTAAAAATGAGTGTTAGTCATGTAATATGCCAGCGTGTGTATTACTTGTGTGTTCCTCTACTGCCTGATTTGCTACAAGATAATAGCCTATTATTGCTACCAGCTGCTAATTAGCCACTAATTAATAGGTTGATAGACTCTGAAGCCAGGAGGGACCATTAGCTCATACAGTATGACCACAGAAGTCTTAACACATCTCACCCATGCTACCAGAACTTGTGACAGGCTGTTAAAGAAGCCAGCCTTGGCAGCAGCAGCCACACTACTGAAGTGACCTAGAAATTGAAAATCTCCTGGTGCTTTTACAATTATTCCAGTATTCTACCACCATCAGGGATAAATACTTAGACCTTGATTCTCACTGAATGTGTTTGCAGCTATTAGTTGTTCTCCACCAGGCAAAAGAGCTGTTTATTATTTGGTACTTTCTTCTGACAAAATTGTTCACTTATAAACAAGGTGCCTCTCCATCATACGATTCACAAACTAAATAGGTTGTTCCTGTTGACTGTCTGTCCACAAAATTTCTCATTAATCTCTGGAATTATTTTCTATAGTCTCTTCACAATTTTATTAACTTTTTTAAAAAGCAGTGAGATTAAAGCATTCTGGAGGTTTTGCTAGGTGGAGGATTGAAAATAACCTTTATGCATCCATCACACAGAAATGTCATCTAGATATTGTCTTGAATTTGTTAGAGGTGGTGAGGCAGTTAACCACACTATTAGGTGCTTCACCACCCCCATAATTTAATCTGTTAAGCAATCTTTTTATTTAGAAGGGATTCTTTTTGAAACACAAAGGAAGGTGATATACCCTGCACTTAAAATGGCTTTAGTTTTTCATAAGAGCAGACAGATAATCATTCCTCTGTCATGTCCCAAACAATGGGAATGTGTTCTCAGTTTCAGTGTGTGACTACAGCGTGATGGAAGAGAAGGAACAATTTCCCTGGAAGCAGACTGGCACAAGCACAGCACAGTAACCCTGGATCCCCCATTCTTGCTCCAAGGCATTCGATTTGGCACTCTGATTCCTTAAGCCTTTTTTTGTATCTTCCAGCAAAGGTCACATTTTCATTTTCTGTGACATTAACTCTGAGGAGATCCAATGTGATTTTCTTTTCTTACTTCACCTTCTCTTTACTTCTCACTCCATCCCCTCCCGGCACTGGTTTATTTTATTTATTTATGTGTAATTTATGGCATATTTTAGGTTCATGTGTGGCAAGTTATGCATTATTACATACTTGATTGCATGTAGACTTGTGTGATTATAACAAATGAAGCAGAAAAATAAATTGGTTCACAGCTTCTTTTCTACCATTGTTATCATTCTCAGCGTCCAATATCATGTGGAGGGGGGTGACACCAAATTTTGTGGGCATTATTATCATGAGGCAGACATCTCAATATCACTGCTTGGGTGAGCTAAAACACAGTGCTGGGAATGCAGTGCCAGATTGTACAACCAGGTGCAGAAAGAAAAGGTACAGTCAGCTACACACAATAGACAGGGTGACTACAGGCTCTGAAAGTTCTGATGTGATGTTCTCCTAAGCCACCTGGATACTGAATGTTCTAAAGAATACATAGATATTCTCAACTTTGTTTATTAAGAAACTTTTCATCACAAAGTAAATTAGCCAGCAAGTCTAAAGCACTGAATGTTTTATTGTAGTCCTTTTATAGCTTCTCAGCTCCCCATTTAGATTTTCTTCAACCATGGAGGAACATACTCCTTTTTCTTCAGAAAATACAATGAAATGCTATCAGTAATTTAATAAATCCCACAAGATCCTTCTTTAAGAAGAAATATATGTTCTGGAGTACACACTGCATAGGGTCAGGTTATTAATATGCTTTTGTGCAGACTGGTTTGGTTTCTTCAGCCTGGCTTTACTGTATAAATATACTTATCCGTCACCTGTTTTCTGGACCAATCTTGTGAGCTGAAGTCCATATAATTAAAAGATACATATGTGATTTCTGGGAGTACAAAGTCTTTAAAACAGACACGTGGTGAGTAGAGGGTTGTACAGTAACTACCATGGTGTGGTCACCTCAGCTGCCAGAGTCTGAGTGCTGCCAGTGCTGGGGGTTCAGGTCACTGGAGCTCAGCAGCTGCTTTCCCCACATGGGCTGGCCTCAGCTATCTGCTTCCATTCTTTGGAACAAAAACAATGAATATGGTGCTGCAGACATTACTGGGGATAGCAAAACATAAAACATTAACTGCATCGTGTGTAATCATTACTGGTATAAACAGCCAAGAGCATTTCCCAGTCCACTGGATATTTTATTAATCTGTAAGATGTATCTTTTGTCCCAGTTTTGACAGCAAATCCCCCTGTCCTGATTTCATGAAACACAGTGGCGCAGTGATTCACTGGCTTCGTGCCAGGAGCTAATAGAAAAGCCAGGAACTCTGCTTAAATCTTTTGTACCCAGATAAATTCTTAATATAGTAAAAAAATAATACTTGCTGGCCCATGGGGACCTAAGAACAGTCCTGCGGATGTGTGGTACATAATTTAAAGAAATGCTAAGTGATGGGAATTGCCCTGTACACCTGGGTTATCTGATCAAGACCCACAGGAGAGGACATGGGACAATTAGGGAAAATTTTGTTTATTATTTCCTGATGTTCCATCTTTGAGCTATTTTTTAACAGTTCCTCTAAAAGGTTTTTCCTGAATATGTTGTACAGTTTTTTTCCATGATAAAACATCCATTTTTGGAGCACAACAGTCCCAACAGAAACCCCCACCGTGTATTTACATATGCATATAAATATAAACATACATATATATATTCACAATTTATTCTCTCCTATGAGTAGGAAACAACAAATTCAGACACAGGAAAGATGTTAAATTGTTTTTATTTAATTTCTTTTAAATATGGAATATGCCAGTTCATCTCTCAGAGGCATTAAGAAAGAACCCAATAGCAAAATAAACAAATTCAAGCACAAATAAAAACAAATTTAGTGCTCACAAACAACCCCGTAGTAACCTGACTTCTATTTCCAAGTCAGGGTTGTGCCCAGAAAGCCTAATATTTGAAAATTATTTTTTAGTTTCCTTATAATTCCCTGTTTCTGGATATCACATCTCAGGAATTTTGGGGGGTTTTTTGACAGTCAGAATGAGTGTTTTGTCATTATTTGTTGTTAGACACTACATAAAAAAGAAATACCAAAGGAAAACATTGAAACTGTTGAAGAGAATGCAAAAAATAAAGGAAAACTTATTACAGCTGCAAGGTTCAATAACAATAATTAAGGGCCTTACTGCTGATTATATTAGAGTTGTAATTGGTTTTCTGTACTGAATGCTTATGGCATGTACTTTGTCTCTGTAGTACCTATGCCCTCTATGGAGAAACACCAAAATCTATTTAAGTAACACCAAAAAAAGAGGTAGAAAAACTTATTATAAGCAAATTTTTCATATGACCTAAAAAAGGCTCATTATTTCCTAGCAAAGTCAATAACACACTCTACCAGGAAGGTCCCAAAATTATTATGACTAATATCAGAAGATCAGGTCCTTGAAATCTCTGAAAAAATCTTTCTGTAGGACTTGCTGGCCTGGCTTTGAAAGAAAATCATTACCAGCCTTTTCAGAAAGGCAGCTTTCTACTGCAGCCTGCAATAGTCTTATGTTGGCCCCAAAAGGCATCTCCTGGCACTTGCTCCACTGCTGGTCTCCAGATTGTCACTTTCTGGAGTAGATTAGTCAGCAAACTGTGTGCTGATTCATTTATAGCTGTATACAAAAGAGATGGATCAAACCCTGACAGAGGAAACAGAGAGACATATACATTAGTGGAATGGGGACAAAATGCACTAGGTGTTTTTCAATATTAAATTAAAACTGGACAAACCTGATGCTTTTATGTTCTTTTTAATTAGAGAATGGGTTTGGGGTTTTGTTTATTTGTTTTCTGTGTTTTTTTTTTTTTTTTAAGATAGAAATGGGAGAGGGACTAAGAGAAAAATCCCAAATGATTACTCTCTTTTTGTTGCCCTTGACAACCTGGGCACAAAGTCCTGCCATAACTGATGCCAGCAGCACTTGGTTATGATGCAGACACAGTGAGAAATGTAAAAATGGTACAGAAATAAGTTTATTTTCTGCCTAGGACTGAACATGTGCAGATTTTCCATGCCTGTTCTCCTGGATCAGGATAGGAAGGGTTGTAACAAGTTGCAAGGAAAAGAAAGGAAGAGCTGGAAAGTGTTTGTATGGACATTTATTACATGACATGCTGGAGATTTTATTGTGCACAGTCCAGTGGAGACATGTTGCAGAGATGTTGTCTCACCTATTTAAAATGGAATGGCTGGAAAGAGAGTCAGGTTATGTTAGGAGACTGGGATATGAGAAAGCCAAGTTTAGTTACTGTCTTGACATTCAGTTACTTACATGACCTTAGACAAATGAAGGAATTGCTCTGTGAAATTCTTCATCTATTAAATGGTGCCAGAAGTACTTCATGACTTAGTAGTAGATGTTGTGGGGAAAAATACATTAAAGTTTACAGTATGTTCATCTCCTATTTTAAAAGGGTCTATGTAAACATCATTCTTCTGGAAGCTGCCCCTGGATTTAATGGAAACTGATGATTTCCAGTGAAAAATTAAGTTGTTAATAAATTATATAAACACACTCAACGGGTTATGTATAGTTTGATTCTAATCTGGGAAGCTCAGTTTATGATATTATTTGGTTTCTAAATTTTTTGCTACCTGCAACTTCAGGCCTTTTGTTGCTTAAACACCCTTCAACTTTGAGTGCTCCAGAAAAAAAGATTTACTACTGAGGAAGTACCAATGCAGGAGTGGACTCCTGCTTGCCCAGTTAGGGCTGTTGGTGCTGAGGGACACAGCTGTCCAAAGTGTGCAGTTCCAAGGTTGAAATTGTGCCTTGTCCACTGCCATAGCTGGTGCCTCCCACACTCATCCCTAAACTCAGTTTAACAGATGTGTGTGAGCTCAGCACTCTCCTGGATTTAGTTCTAAAAAAATAACTGCTGTTAAAAGGCCACAAGAATTAAGTGGAATGGGGACTGAATCAGTAGAGGGCAAGGAGAGGAAAACATCTCAGAACCCTTTTTCATTTAAAATGTACTCTTTGGGGAAAATGTCACTCACTGCAGATAAAAATGCAGTGCATTGCTGAGCAGGTGTAAGTAATTTTGTCTAATTACTACAAATGGCTTTTCCATGTATGTGAACCAGTTGGGATTACTGAATGATGAAAACATGTAGGAAGAAGGTAGATTTGGAGAAGGAGGAAAGAAATGCTTTTAATAGCTGATTACAGCGAGTACTCTGGGGTAACAGAGACATTGAAAGTGATCTTAGGCAGTTTTATAAAAAGAAGTTATTTCAGCACTTTAGGAGGCACTTTGAAAAAAAGTAACATCTGCAATGGTTTTGTAAATCTCTAAGCATGAGAAATCCACTAAAGCCAGGAGAGGCACAGCAAGTCCCATGATCATGAATGTTTCCAAGCAGCTGCCTGGTTGTTATTATTAGGATGGCCTACTCAGGCTACATCAGAAATCAGCTTTCTCTTGTTAAATGATTAGAGACAAAACTTAGTGGGGGGAAATAAAAGAAAAACAGCAATTTGTTTTGGTGGAACTGAACTAGAGACATGGCAAAGGACCTTATGTGTTCTTGCAGACTTCTGTGCTTTAGCAGCTCCACCATTTTTTCAAGGAGGCCATAAGAGAGGGAATCAGCTGTTTGCAGTCATACTGATCACAGCAGCTAGGACAAGTATTATTCATATGCATCACCTTTTGGGTGGTCCATCAGAGCCTGAAGGACCAAAACCATACAGTGATCAAGCAGGAGCCTGGTAACATTTATACCAAGAAGTATAGGCAGTCCTGATCTTCTCCTCCAGAGAACGGCAACCATTCACCCTTTGGCCATCATCCTCCTCTCTTTGGCTTTCTCCTCCAGAGTTCTGCTGTCAATCCCTTAGTGCTGCTGAAGAACTGAGCAAACAGCACCCACCTTGATAAAAAGAGGTGAGCACCCACCTCAGGCATGGGCTGCTTGAGGCTTTGCCACTGTGTGTGGTTTAGTACCTTGCTCTGTCCAAGCTGAGCAGCCCATCAGCTCCTCCTGTGAGCCTTGGGCTCAGCCTGTTTGCCTGACATTTTGACATGCAGAGGGTGTGATACATGATTCCAAAAGGTCAAGGACAAAAGCATGTTGCTACAGGTGGGTAGACATTAACTCCTCTGTGTGATGCAGTGCTGTCAGCAGCACTAAAGATGTGTGCTGAGGAGAGGGGTATCTATGTTCTCATCTATCTTATCTCAGCTAAGGCAGGTGATGCATTGCTCTTTGAGCAGCAGCACAGTGGGACCCATCCTTCATGCACAATAACACCTGAGAATCATTTCAATGGTTTATGGCTCCTCACAGAAAGCCAAGATTTGGTGGGAAAAACAGGAATTGGCCTGAAAAACAGATTGGCTTTATAAGAGGGGAGAGACAAATTATAAGTATGACAAATGTGCTGTGCGTGGTTATGCCAGAATGTTTTAGAAAGCCACTGGTCCCCAGCTAGAAGCTGAATTTCCCCTTCACTCGAAGCACAATCTCTGATCACATGTGCATTTCCAGCTCCCCACACAGCATCCCAGCAACCTGGGATGGATTACAGCAGCTGTTTCCCTCCTTGCCGCTGTGCACAAACAGCCACTTGCACACTGGCAGCTTCTCACATCCTCCTGCAAAACCCTGGCACTGAAACTGCAGCATTACTGTAGCACAAAGTTCCTTGAGTTTGCTTTCCAGATACACTCTGAGCCCTGTTCAGGACCCCAAACACTCTGAAAGGTTTATCATGGCTGTAATGAGATCTTGGAGCAGAGGATAGGAATACAGACCTGCAGCTGCATTCCAGTTAAGCTAGATGTGCTTTTATTCCCTTTTTTTTTTAATGCCAAGATCACCAGCTGTGCAACAGGTTGAAAAGAAGGCTTTGGAGTACCCTGAAAAGCAGCTTTCTCTGGGATGGATGACTTGACCTGAGTGGATATGTAGTGTTGCAGTGTCAGGTTCAGAGGACCTGAGGAAGGCAGGATCTCACAGCCCATCAGCACAGCAAGGGAAACAACAGAGCAGTGGGAAGTACTTGAACTTGGACTGTCAGAAGGCAAGGGTTAGCTCTCCTTCAATTTCTTCCTATCCAGCCATAACACTGTACACAAATGTGTCTCAGGGAAGCAGCAGGGAAGCAGCTGCTTTTACTGAACTCTTTCTTTCCCTCTTAAGCAGAAAATCTCTTAAAACATTAAATTGTGAAATAAACTGCATTGCTTCTGCTGCCCCAGGCACTTTCCTTGGCTAGAAGGACAAATTGTCCTATGGATCTTTAAGGAGCCATAGGATGGGGTTTATGCTCACCATCCATAGTCGTGTGGCTCCTCCATGGGCTTCCTGGGCATCCAGAGAAGTGCCAGACCCACTGCTCTTCCTGTGCCTGCTCCCACAGATTCCCCCCTCCCACCTTATGAGGTTGCCAAGCAACCTCCTGTGAGAGGAGCGAGCAAGAGCAGTCAAGTTTATTATTTTTTGCCTTAAAGTAGCAACGTCTCCTACATAACTGAAAAAATAAAAGAGAGAATTAATTTTTGGTTGAATATCACAATTAGGTCTCATCTCCTTGCCTCTCCCCATTCCCTCACTTGGTGTCCTGCATAGTTCCAGAGGACCCAGGAAAGGGTTGCACCTGAATACATGGAATGAAATAAAGTTTGAATCCCACCCTGTTTTTCAGATTTGCAGCTGCTTTAGGAGTGAGTGGACCAGAAAGGTCTCCCACACAGTTGAATTCAGAATGTGAAACACTGCAGGAAGTTGAAGCCCTGGGGTGGGGGGGGTTGTATTTTCTAAAGGCAGTGAAATGACGTGTATTTAAAAACAAAATGAGATGTAGATACAGCTACAATGTATTTCTCACAGTGATTGGCATGTCTAATATATGCTAACTGGGGCTCTTGTGACTGACCTTGAAGGGTGGCAGGAGTAACTGTAGAGCAGGGGAGAGCTGGCAGTGACCCCTGAAGTCATTTAGCATGAAGCAGTCTGTGCTCCACACTCACCACATCCATGCACAGGCACACAAGGTGTCCATGCAAGATGATACAAATTGTACGTTCCCTTCGTCCAAACTCCTGCTTTGACTCCTGACAGACTCGTGGGCTTTATCTGGCTGTAGACATATGAAGGTTTTATAGAAGTTGTATAAAGAGACATCATGGGTAAGATTAATAATACATCGAATGTAAGTGGGTCATGAATTGATTTGATAAAAATGTCTGAATAATGAACAAACATGTTCACTAGCACGTTTGTGGACCAACATCTCAGGTGTCATTTGCTGCCACCTTACGTGAGCAGAGTCTTTGCTTACTGGTTATGTTCAAACAACTGATGGGTAGCAATGGAAATGCAGGCTTGTGATCCACAGGCTTCATGAATTTGCACCAAGTTTGAGTTTTCTGTTCATTATTTGACCTTTTTCAGCTTCTCTGGAAAAAACAAAAGGAAGTCAGTCATAGACAGTAAGCAAAGGTTTTGGGGCTAAAACTGCACCAGTGATAATTATGGGAAACAAAGATCACTATTCATCCACAGCTAAGTGAGGGAGTAGGAAGGAAGAACTTTTAAAATATTCACAAACCTGTGTGAAAAAAGCTTGATTTTTCAGTTTGTTTCCTCATTTTTAATCTGATTTACTGGTTTTGCATCATAATGAGATAGTGGTGTGCTTTTTTTTTGAGGTAGAACATGTACTTCTTACAGTAAGGAACAGTCATTAACAAAATTCTTTCTCTCTAGTAGCCCGCTTTATCTTTTTCACTATCTGTGCAGGGATTTATAGAGTTTTCAATCTAAACATGCAAGAAGTTCGGGTGATGATAGAGTAGGTGTACCTTGGGAGGATTAAATTATGGGAGTCAATGAACAATTATGGGGTAGCAGCTGGATGACTGAAATAATGTTAGCAGCACTAATAGTTACAGAAAGTACTGATTTTTCTGCTCCATGTAGAGGTCTTTTTGTGCTCAGAACATAAAATTACCAATTCAACTGTTTTTTGCATTTAAAACATCATAAATAAGACCAATCTTGCGCTTATGTGACAGTTTAGTCTGAGACTCTGGTAAGATCTAGTTTTTACAGTATTGAAAGTCCATCGTGTGACAGAAGGGGACAAAGATGATGCTTATGGCAGAAAATGGAATAATGTACATTTATTTCAGCAACATTTCCATGGTGCCATCATGACTCTTAGACCAGAAGAATTTGCCACTGAAGTCCAAAAAAGTCTGGTTCTGAACAGTTGCGTCTTCTCCCGATGAATATTGTTATTAACATACCAACACATCAACAAATGTCTATGCAAAAGGTGGAAGGAAGAGTCCCTCTGCTGGGGACCTAAACTCTTCTGAAGGTTAGAATTCAATAGAATTATGTTTCAGAAGTGACAGGCACCATCTCAGCCCTTTTTATGGCAGGGCACATTTGTTTTTTCCACTTGTGGTTACCTGATCTCACTGTCTGTTACCAGTGTTTTTAGTGAAGGCATGTGTAAGCTTTGGGGCAAGCTGTTAAAAACAGACCGCACAAGAAACCACTTTGAATGTCAGAAATACCAGTGACAGTGAGACGAAACCCCAGGCACCATAGCACTTTGAGGGAAGCATCCAGATCATTAACAAGTATAGCTGAAAATTTTTAAGAAGGGGGTACTGACAGCAATTTAGGCATATTCATGCAGGATTACAATAAAAAAAAAGTATTTTTCTTAAGAGGTTCAGATGAAAAATAATCTGTAATATGCAGGGCTACACAATTTAGAATGTTAATGAAAAAAGAGTCTAAAACTGATGATTGAATCTTGTACTTAAGCCACAGGAGAAATGAGCTCCCTCAGCTCTTTCCTTTTTGCAACCTCTGGAGAATGTTTCTGTCATGCAGAATATGAGAACAGATTCTTCAAAGTGTAAATCTGGGTGTGCAGTGCCAGTGTATGAATTAAAATAGACTGAATGATAGAGGTGATTTAGCAAGCAGTTGATCAGCTTTGCTTTTCTGAGCTTGTTCTTGACAAAATAGACCAAAACCGGGATAAAAAGTGTAAAAGCAGCTGTAAATGACGATGCTCTTCTGACAAGATATACTTGATTCTACAGATTTCTTCCCCAAAGTTCAGAAAAGGGAATGTCAATATTTGGTGCATTTGAACTTCCTTCAGGTTGTATCTTATATCAAAACCTCCTGTCAAATTAAAGCTTGACAGCCTTGACTGCTCGATTGCTTTCAATCACTTCTAAAAGTCTAAAAGATTACTTCTGAAAGTACAAAGATGTCCAGCATCTGATGTCTGAATGAAATGTGTTGAATTTGGTTGCCCCTTGGCAAAATCTTCTTCTGACTGTATAAGAAAGTGGAGAGAGGGTGTACAGCATACTGATCTATTGATGACTCCGGCTGGAAAAGATTTATCCAGGGCTGTTATATGATCCATTTCTCAACTCTCTGTAATACTTTATTAAATAAAACCTGTGGTGGAAAAAAGAAATCTCTTCCAAAATGTTATTTTCCCTCTAAGAATCTCTACCTAGACCAGAGGAGTCTCCTTTTAGATATGAATCTTTGGCAGGGGTTTTATTATCTCAGGGGAGATACTTTGGGGATCAGGACCTCGTCTAACAAGACAGGATTTGTTATCACCTGGAGATGGACACACTGCAGATAGTTGCCACACAGACTCATCACCAAGATTGCTTTCTGGGGACAAAACATCTTTGATTTTGCATACTGGCATCAAGTCTGGATTCAGGATGTGTTCAGAGAGAGGTCTGATCCCATGGGGCTTGGTTATGGGACTGCTTCCACACGAGGTAGATACAGGGACACCCTTTGGATCCCTCACTGTGCCAAAGACAGCAGACCTCACCCAGACAGGCTACTGTCTGATGGCTTGTTGTAATCAGCAAGAACTCCAGTAAAAACTAGAACAATTCTCAAGTTCATGGACAAGCCTATACTCACTGATCAGCTAAGAATGGATGAGGAAGCCCCAGCCCTAGTACAGATGACAGTGATCTCACTGATCAGTCACGTTAGCCTGGAGTAGCTTTTATGAAGTTGGACACCCAGTAGCACATTAAAATGTGTGAGAGATGTGAAAAGGCTCTCTGCAGAGTGAAAAGACAAATACTGCTGAGCCACAGACTGACTTTGAAGGTTAATTGGACATTTAGTTTTAGCTGCTGTCACAATAGATCAGTCATGTCATGCTGTAATCAAAACTAACACCTTCCAGCAGGCTTGTTAACTAGTCTAACATAGGAGGCAATTGTTTCAGTAATAATGGCAAAGGTAAGGAATATTCCTTTGTGTGTTACAGACATTTATAGCAGCAGCACCACCTGTCCCCTGGAATTATGAGCTGTTCTGTTTGTGAAGGAATGACCTGATTTTTTTGTTTGTTTGTTTATTTGCTTGTAACACACATAGAAGTCTGGCTGAATCAAAGTAATTCATGATAAAAGGTCAAAAATGAAGAGCTGCTTGGTCCAGAGGATGTCAATAAGAAGACTAACAAATAAAACCATAGCTCACAAAAGACTGTGGCTGTATTTTTAGATTGCAATATATTGTATTTAGGTATATAAAAAGATAAGCCTAAAAAGTTCTCAGACGGAACTGAGGATCTGAAGATAAAACTATTCCACAGAGATATGTCTTCAAGGAAGACTGAAAACAAACTTCAGCCACACCACAACCATGTTATACAAAAAGAGGCTCATGTTTTGGACCAAGGGGCACAACAGAAAGAAGGGAGAATATATTCCTTTAGCACCTCCTCTGTACAGCTCTGCCCAGGCGCACCTCCCAGTGAACATCTCCTGACTTTCCCAAGGCTGCATGGTGCATTCAGCTTATCACTGGTACTATGACAACAGCAGATTTTTCAACCCATCTATTAGCCTTTTCAGGTTCTTATCACTTCTTACCATGATTGGAAGGTTTCCAAGTTTCTTTTGGCATGACTTGTTCAGGAAAGACTGAAAAATTAAATGGCAAATACTAAAGTAAAGAGAAGTATAGATGTGAATGGAGATGCAAGGGAAGTTTTCATAAAATTATAATATTGATTAAAAATATTTTAACAGGTCAGGATATTTCCACATATTGTATTCTAGTGACTCCTTTGAATTGTGTTATTGAAAGCACCAATTTCCTAATATCCATATGTACCATAAAATAAGGACACAACCTTGCTTATGGTATATTCAGTCTGAACAGACTTCTTCAGAGAAGGAAGCATGGCAGGAAAACTTGGTAGAAAGATTAAGAAACCAACCAAATAACAGTTTTCAGGAAATTCCATGCATCCCGCTGAAAGAGATATGAGGTTGTCTGAAGATGCTCCATTTCCATGACAAAAAAAAAAAAAAAAAAAAAAAAATCTACTGGAAAAAGAGAAGCCTTCATAAATACTGTTTTGCTCATGATTGCACTTTCAATTCAAAATGTTTGTATTTACAGACATATATGTCCCTCATCTATATGTGAGAGGCATACATATTTTGTGAAGCTAGAGCAAAAGCTCTTAAGGCAATTGGAAGAGAATTACTGTAATGAAGTGGTAAAACTGTGTAATAGAGTCTGGTAAAAAAAATAAAAAGGAAAGACAAAAAAATAAAAAACATGAGCAGAGGTGAAGAAACTCATAGAATAAAGATGCAATTCTTCTTCAAGACTGAAGAAGGAGGAAAGAAAAAGCCATGGTGAAAAAAGGCAGTATGATCTGTATTTAATAAGACCATGTTGCTACACAGCCGTGACACAAGAATAACTGTGTTTTACATCCAGTACCTTTAGGGCTGAGGACTCTTTTAGCCCCCTTCATAAATCTTTTCCTGAAATTAGAAAACAAAAATCTCCAAAGTAGTTTTGCTCCTCGAGCCCATGATTCAGGTGTTGTGAACATCCGTGCGTTCCCCCTTCCTTCAGGCTGTTTTCTTTGGCAGCTGCTCAGTTTTCCCACTCAGATTTGTGTGTTGCAGTGAAGGCTGCTGATAAGTTGCTGTGTGCATGGCTGGCTGGGGTATCTGCTGCTTGAACCTCTTGGCAATTTCCTGGTAGGAAGGGATTAATTCTCCAAAGGAGGGGAAAAGCTGTGGTTTACAAATACATTCTTTACTACTCAGCCTGCAAGGAACTTAAACTAGAAAGACATTTTTCTGCTTTCTTCTGTACAAACTCATTGCCCAGGTTTTTTGCTTTCTTCACTATCAGTAGATGCTTTTCTCAGTACAGCTGCAGCTGACCCCTCTTGGATGGATGGTGTCAGACAATGCTTCATCAGTAATATTCTTGATAGTTATAGAGCAGCTCTGATTCCTTTGCTGGACCAGAAACATCAAGTTTCTCCAAGTGTACAACAGCAGGGACAGAGATCCAGAAGCAAACTATAAGCAACTCAACCCAGAGCCTTCACCTCTGCCTCACATGTGAGGCTTGTGCCTTGAAGCAAAACCTCCCATAAACCCTCCTCCATGAATTTGGGAACTCTTTTCCTTGGGCAGAAAGCTGAGTGTGCCATGCTGTGGAGCCCATATTCCTCTGAGATGTAAGAAGAATTACTGGCCTGGGAAGGGCAAAGTGCTTCTCTCTGAGCCACAAGCTGGATGGCAGCCACCTCCAGTGTGTGTGACTCTCAGGCAGAACCACAGAATGACTTAGGGAATGATCTTTAATGTCATTGAGTCCAGCCATTAACCCAACACTGCCAAGTCCATCACCAAATCATGTCCTTAAATGCAGCAGAAACCTGTTCTACTGAACATACATGGGCTTGAATGACTGCTGACTGAGAGCCAGGGCATCTCAAATGGTGATTTCTCCACTTGGTACCTTCTTCATTACCCTCCCTATCCTTCTGAACCTGTCTTGGATTGAAGGAATTGGCAGATTCCCTTACACACTGCAAGGCAATCCTGCCTGCCATGCTCAGTATTTAAACTGGGGGAAAAGATGGCCAGGAGCCACTGGTCAAGGACTGGCAGGGCATCTGTCAGTGAGTGGTAATTGTATTGTGTATTACTTGGTTTTTATATTCTAATTCTATTGCTATTATTATTATTACTACTACTACTACCATTATTACTGTTGTTGTTCTTATCATATATCTTTGCTTGACCCTGAAAAATGGCTGGAAATTTCATAACTAGAAAATTCCCAATCTCATAATTTCTAATTCCCTTTGCAACAGCACACTATGCAAAAACACATTCTGCCTCCAACTGAGCCTCTAAGGGACAGAAAAAAGAGAAATCTGGGCAAGCATCACTCTCTAATCAGCAATAAGTCTTTCCTGTGAAGCTCTGGAGGGCCTGATTAAAAGCAGATATGGGTAATCCTAATGAGGGGAAAAATTACAACTTCTGGAAGAATTGAAAGTTCCATGAAGGCCCCTTGACTCTGTAGCAGACCTCCACACAGGGTTAATAGATTTGGGCAGGCAGCAAGCTATGGTTTTATGATGCTTTTTATTAATCACAGGAGCTGTGTGTTGCACTGCAGGTTGAGCAGAGGGGATATATTAAAGTTCAGCCCTCCCTAGCTGCATGGCTCTAAAATTGAAACACAGTTCTGTGATCACTCTGAGAGATTTGTCTTCCAGATATCCATGTGGTTGCAAGTATCTCTTTTTTCAGTGTGCAGTATCTCCTTGAAAAACCTGGGGGTAGAAGAGAAGGATTGTGCCCAGCAAACCATGGTGAGGGGCGACAGTTTTGCTTCTTGTATTTGGTAATGCTGGTGGATCTCTGACAGCTCAGGGGCTGAGGGGTGACGTGTTCCCTTCGGACCCCTCTGGCAGGAAAACGGCAGCAAAGTTTCCAAAAGTAATTAAAATTTATCTTCAGCTGCAGGAAAAACAAAACGCACATGGAATGCCTTAACTGGCAGCACTGTGAACAGGATATTTGTGATTATAAGAGAAAAGAGCAGTTCACACAGCAGCAGTGGAAGGAGCTTCAAAAAGCATTAGCAGGGAAAAAAAAATCATGCTTTGAAACTCTCCAGTTGGAAACTTTTCTCAGCAGCTAAATGCAGTGATTTTTAACTGCTTTTAAACTCCAAAGTATTACCAAAGGTCTCTAGAAATGAGGATTTAGCACAGACAAGCAGCTTCCATGGACTGCATTCACATGTATGAACTGGCATTCCTTCAGGTGCCTAACAGGGATGTCCCAGATGTAACTGTAAATCACAAATGGTTCATAGACCACAGAACTGTGTTCTTGCATTTGGCTGATCTATTATCTATAGTTCACATCACAGGGCCATCTGAACACCCCTGCAATATGTACATCCTTACCACAATTCCCACAAGACAAAGTGATACTTCGGACCATATTTCAAACTAGATATATCTGGCAGTCATGAATAATTTTCCATATTTTTTTGGTCACTAAAATATCTTTGTCCAAATTCTTTCACTCTTGGGAGTTAGGTGACATGACATGACATGACATGGTTAAAAATTTTCTCTAAAATTTTTCTCTATAAAATTTTCTCTCTTTCATCTTAAATTCAGTTTTATTGTAACAGTACTTTAGACAGAAGAGTTATTTTAGATTAATTTTTAAGCTAAAAATGGGCCAATGTTGTCCAAAAGAGTGCTTTGACATTCATTAAAGGAAGAAAAAAGTGTTTCAATTTGAAGTGCCTTTGTATTTAAACATTAAGCCAATTTTAGTTGTCTTTTGTTTGAAGCCAGCATCTAAATGAATATTTTATGATTTTCATTTTGAGCCTTTTCAGTGGGCCCTGACAGAATACATTTTAGTGTGACCAGTTTGGGAGAAGATCTGTGATTTGCATTTTTCAGGTTTTAGGTGGAGTTTTTAAAATAGCATCTTGAGTCTGGTTTTCTTCAAAGGTGAAATTTTGTTTTCCTGACTCAATTTTCCCTGTCCTGTTCACTTGGGGAGATGGTGAAACAAATAAAGAAGCTTTACTATTTCAAAATGTCTCCTGATGTTCATTGTAAGTTTTTTTAAATGGTCTCCACACAGCACAGCCTCACAGCTATGCAAAATTGAGAATAATTTTGCATATTTGGATATTCATTTACATCCTAGTTAAAGTGATTTCTTTTCTAAGGTAGAATATACTTCCAAAAACCTTGAGGAAAAAGCAATGGTCTCAGTGGTCTCACTTTGTGCACCTTAGATTCCAAATTTGTAAACAGTTTTAGGAGACCCTTTTTTAGTAAGGCATGTACCTGTAAATTTTGGGGATTTTATAAATTCATCAAAAGGAGTATGGATTAAAAAAATGCATAAAAAGAGTAGGAAGTCTTCAGAAATTCTGTGCACAAGCAAGAGCACCTGAAAGAAAGCCTTCTTGCAGCAGGAGAGAGGCTGTTGTGAAACCACGTGGCGATCCAGAACATGGAAACATTATATTTCCAACATAATTGGGAAATAGTATGTGCTGAAGCAAAGCACATACTATTTCCCAATTTCAGCAAAGGGGAGGCTTAAGGAAAGACACTGGAAATAAGCCCAAGCTAGCTTTATAAATGATTAAGTGATAGTAATTCAAAATTAATTCTAGTCTGCATAACTTAGGCAAGTAATCTACCCACTGTGTTTTGTTCCTCAGAGACCAGTTCTAAAGTAATCACTTGAACTTCCCCATCACGTCAGCAGCAGTAGGTGTTCTTGAAGAGCTCCTGGATGATGTTCTCTCCCAAAATGAAGCCTGTAGTCTTCAGTTTTTTCATCAGAATACTGCTTCAACCAGTGCCACTGCTGGGCAGAATGGTTCCTGTGTTTACTGTGGTTTTGATGGTGAAGGTACAACCACAGTAAAACAGCGATGGAGGTTGGGTGTTCATCTGAGCACACCAGCTAGCACAGCATCTCCTGTAGGATTTGTTGAAGCAGAGAACTGAGCAGTTTGTTGGCTGATATTTGTCTGCCATGGAATGCAGCTCGTTCTCTCTAACACAGACACATTTACCTCCCAACTGTGTTTACACACCAGCTAATTTCTACTTGCGGCTGCCGCTGCTCATAAGGAAAACCAAGCAATTGTTCCTAACAATTCTCTAAAAATAAATGTGCCGCCTTTACTGGGGTAGTTAGAATTCTAAATAGGGCATTTCATGATCATTTATAATGCAACAGCCTTAATGAACAGTGCCAAATCAGTCTTAGTATTCTTGAACTACCCATTGCATAGCTCCTCTCTCTTTTTTCCATTGCCTTTATGGAAAGAATAACAATAAATCCTGTTATATTCAGAAAATTCCTTTTTTATCCAGAATTAATCAAAAGGATTAACAGCCCTACATACAGTCCTCAAGCCCTCATTCTAGAAAAAAAACCATCAGCCATGACAGGAATTAGAGCAATTACTGGAGCAGGATTTATCAGTATTTATTTATTTTTGATGCAGATATCACAGAAGAACAGAGTAGGATGTAAAACATTCTGGGTCACAACCAGAACTGCAGAAGAGAATTTGCTGAACTATTTAGCATAAATCACTGTTCTTGAAGAAAATTGACATGAGCTTTTTAATGACATGGATCAAAAACTCTTTTTAAAGGCTTCTCTGAAAGGTAATAAGCTCAAAAGACATGGCTCTCGTAGCAGTCTTTGGATATTGACTCAGTATGGATCTGTAGGTTAAACCATCCTCCAAGGCTCAACAGGACCACTTACTTCTGTTGGGAGAGACTCCAGCCCAGTCCCCTAACTAGCTCTGAGATAAAGGTTACACACTCTTCAGCATATTTGATGTGAGCTTTTCACTGGAGCTGAAGCAATAGAATCCAGTGCTGTGAGTTCTTCTTAAAAGGGACACTGGCTGAGAGGAATGAATGGCTGAAAGATATTGATGAACAGCGTTGGATGGCACAGTGTTTAATAAAAATGAGTCACACCTTGGCAGCTCTCAGGAATGACCCTACAAATAATTAGGAAATTAAACTTACTGGAAAAGAACCTGGTGCAGTCAATTCTTATTTTTCTTCTTTTATATTCAAGGATTTTTTTTTCAACAACACTAAAATCCCCTTCAAAAGAACCCAAAATCACCAAAGTTAACTACTCCAAAAGTTACACAGTACTGCTGACAATTTTCTTTTTCTTATTTGGTATTTTCTCTTTCCTACCAGTGACAGGTCTAGGATTCATCTGTTTGGTAGAGAACATCAAACATATTTTCCAAGTTCCCTCAGGTTACCAAACTGAATGAATGTCCAACCTATGAAGAATGTCCAACAAAGAAGTTATTTTTAAAATCCCTTAAAATACAAGATTTAACTTTTTCTCTTCTCATTTTATAGTGATCTTGGGGGGGAGTGGAACAGCTTAAGAAGTTTACAACCATTTATAAAATGTATTGGCTTTGCATGGTAAGGTGTTGGTAGCTGTCTTCTGAGAGAAGTTAAAGCTGAACTGCAGCAAAATTAAAAGGCTGAATCAAAGCTGAAAACCACCACATATTTGAAATGAAACATGGTATAGTTGTGCTATTTGAAACCAACTCCTCAGGTTGGCATACCAACCTGAGAAGTGTTATTCAGGTGATTTTCTCTTTCAGACACACACTCTTTTTTGCTCAACTATAAGCAATTATTACTTCCCAATATTCCATTTGCATATTTCAAATCAAAATGGCAGCTGTTCTGCACATCAGTTTAATCCAGATGATCTATATCTTGAATGGGTGAATTCGTGCAGAAGAATTTTTAATCCTTGCTGGATTTCAACAGAAAACAAAGCATCACAAAGTAGAAGAGATTCTGAGAATTAATTGTGTCTAAACAGTGTAAAAATCCCAGCAGAGTACTGAGATTCCACTGTCTGCTGGTTTATTATTGAAGGCTATAAAAGACAAGAAAGCATTGACATAAACCACATTTTATTGATATTTGGTCTGTGGTGGCAACAGCGGAGCTGAAAATAAGGGGCAGCTCAGCACATTGTTTCATTCTCCCTTACTTGCATCCTACCTGTTTGTAATACACAGTTTGCTGAAATTCAGCTATCCTCCATCTGCTTATCTTAGAAGCAGAGGCACCAGAAATATCAATGTGTATGAAAGATATGAATCATCATTACTAGTAAGCATCTGGCAATGCTAAAAGCAGAAACATAAAAAAATGTGCACAGTAATCATTTACAACTAATACAAATGTGTGTGGCCGAAAAGGGCTTCATAAACAAATTCTAAATGCCTTTTTTCTTCCCCTCCAGACTGAAAGAATCTTGGAAAATTAAGTGCCTTGAAAAGTGTGCAAACAAGCATGGAGGGAAGACTTTCCAGCCTCCCACAGTTCAGAAAAGACTTTCATAAACACCCAAGTTAAAACAGTGACTTTTTATATATAAAATATCATTTAACATAAATCAACAATAAACCAGTTTAAAAATCAATAGCAGCAGATAATGAAGAGCAGTTAACATTTCATGAGTGATGGAAGAAACACACGTTTGTGTGTGTGAGTGAGACAGCCACCATCCCTTCCATGCATTCTTTTCTGCTTGCATATTGATTTTCACATGGTCATGATGTATTACTTGCCTAGTTTTATAGTATAGAAGCGTATAGAAACACAGATTTTCCTTAGCAGAGTCAAATTCCATTAAACATAATCTGTTCTTAGCTTTGTGACAGAAATAGACATTAAGAAGTCAAGGATATGGCAGGTGATGATTTGAACTGTATCCTGGACGTGGATGTAGCAGTGACTTCTGGAGTAAAGATCAAAGACTCCACGTGTAGTACACCTGGAAAAAAGCAGCCTCATCACCCTTTGCACCCTGCCACATTCTTTAAAGACACATGTACAATATATAGGGAATTCATATAGGAAGTAAATACATCATTCCTGGTGAACCACTGCAGAGGCAACACTAATTCAATCCAGTGAAGCAGAAAAGTCCCGGGAGAAAAGTGAGCTAAGGTAGCTGTATAAAAAGTTAAGCTTGTGGTACAGTGGCATAAAGAGCAGCAAAGAGTAATTAGTGGGAGGGGAACTCAATTAACTGAAACAAACAACTGATAGTGCAATTAAGGAGCACCCTGTAAATCATTACAAACCTCTTGTCATGGAGCATTTCTCCACAGTCCTGCTGCATGGCCCTGCTCAGTCAGCTAAGAGTTAGGGCTAAGCTGCAATCATGCTTTGATTGCTGTATTATGAACCACTAATGATAATGACTTGTGTACTTTCCCTAATTACCTTGAATAACAATGCACATCGCTAGCCCTCCATCTTACTATTATTTTTACATATGGATTATGTAAAAGGAAGAGTGAAGGAAGTCATACAGAAATACTGCCCCATAGACCCTGTACCACGTGCAGCTTACTGGTTTGCATTTGTACTTTTTGTACAAAAGACCAGCCCTCCCAGGAAAGGCACAAAGCTCCTTTATTACCAGGTCATTTAGCCAGAATGCAACAAATGGTTATATTTTAAGTTTCAAATCCACTCAGATATCATTGGGAGGGAAACTAGATTTGCACTTCTTTGATTATA
The DNA here is from genome assembly GCF_000277835.1 of Geospiza fortis. Classification (NCBI taxonomy): domain Eukaryota; kingdom Metazoa; phylum Chordata; class Aves; order Passeriformes; family Thraupidae; genus Geospiza; species Geospiza fortis. The sequence goes on along the minus strand of NW_005054300.1, from coordinate 3,215,820 downwards.
AGGTTTGCTTCTATTTAGAAGAGATAGGGAGAGAGAAGAAAAGATCTCGTTTCAGTATTATTCAAAAAGGGAATAATAGAGAAAAAAAGAGATCAGTACAACAAAGCAGAATAGTCAGACTATGTGAGAAGGAGAAGATGTAAAAACTAAGTTGGTACAATTGTCTAGAGATAAGATTCCTTGAAACTCCACCTTTATGAGCTTCCTTGCTGTTGTTTCACTAATTCTTTGTGATGAGATTGCTGTGTTAGCTGAGAATATTGGGCATGTTTAGTCTCTCAAATTTCAGCAGAACTGCATGGGAGATTGGTAAGAGATAGAATTAAAATGTTTGTGCTGCTTTTTGTCATAGCCTTTCCAACTACATGAAAAATGTTAATGTAAAAAAAACCAAAATCCTGCCATTGTTCATCTGAATTTCCTGGGGAGTTTTGGTTTGCTTTTCCTTTCAATCCTTATATGTCAAGAGAACTTTGTTACAAAGGCAGCAACTGCCCTCATGGTGGTTGGGCTGTCACAGTCACCTGGAGAAAAAGGAACCCCTGTTCCCCAACCTCCTTTCTGCCATGCTGAGATGCATAAGCAGCTTCTATCTGAAAGCACAGCCACTGATGTGTCCTCCAGCACTGACTGCTGCTAGTGAGCAGTGCCATACTGACTGCTCTGAAGAAATGCCATCTTTTCACACACTTTTCACAGTACAAGCAGCTGTTTCCTACATTCCCTTGCTAAATGCATTTTTAAACCATGTTGGCAAAAATAATCTCTAAGGGAAGTTTGCCTTCTGTGGCCCATTGGTCCTTGGCTTGGGTTTAGAGAAGCTGCTAACAAGGCTGGTGATTAGTGACAATTCTGATGACAGTACATGTGGTGGGAACATCTGGCTGGATGCTTTGAACTGGATGCAGACCCACCAGCCTGACCCACCACTTGCTGCTGTGCAAATGGCTTTGTATTACAGAGACTGCTGGGTCATTTATCTTCATTAAGCAACCGTCCCTAAACCCAATAATTAATGACAACCGGTCTGGGAATGGCTGTGCAGAAATGTGAGTAACAGAATGAACAAATTCTAGTAAGAGGAAAAAGTGCAGGCTTGAGGAAAAAAGACCTGAAAATGTTTTCCTCTCTGAAAGCCCTTGGGATCCTGAGGGGACATTTTAGTGAGAAATGAACCACTGGTATTTCTTGACCAAAGTGATGAGCCCAGTGGCTGTGTAAAGCTGTCTGAATGTGTGAAAATGACACAGCTGGTAGAGGGCAAGCCCGGCAGCTTTCCTGGCACCCCAGGCATGGGCTGCGCTTCCCCCTGATATTGCCAATAAATAGGAGAGCCACAGTGGGGATTCACATCTACAAGAGGAAGAGGAGGAGGGCCTTCATGTGAAGTGTAGACAGGATTTATGTTTTTTCTTCCGAGTTTTTCTGTGCATCCAGTCCCAAATTTCAGCCCACCCTAGCTGCCCATATTCCTGAGCTACCTGAATTAAATTTTGCCTATACCTGGAAGTAGGTTATCACTTCCTAGGTACCTTAGCATTCAGTCTCTGTAAATAAAGTGTACAAGGCTCAGTCATGGGATGATTGCCATGAGTTTCCCAGAAAGAAATCTTCAGTGAGAAAAAGTTGACAGCTTCTATCTAAGAAGGACAAAATAGTGACAGAAGACTTAAAAAATACACTTTAAAAATCCAGTGGACTCAAGGAAGCCTAGTAATGCAGCTCTGCCCAGCATCATGGGCCTCTATTAAAATTTCCCCTAAAACCCCCAGGGACCATAGAAAGAAAGGTGATATCTGAAATCTGGGGTTTAAGGTAAGAGGGAAAGTGGTCTCTTTTTACTCTTGTATTGTCACACAAGTACTTGAGAATTGAACTTTAAAAAATATTGATGGGAATTGCTGATGGGTCTTGCCCAGCCGTACAGAGAGGATTTTTTTGTAATTTCTAACCAGCATTAAGACCCAGCACTAGAATTGCACTTTCACCCTCTGAGCCCACTGCTTGGCTAATCACTTTTCATTACTTCCTAGTCCTTTTGTAAAAAAATGGAGGAAAACCTCTGATATTCTTTCTCCGCCTGTTCCACAAAGAATAGCACATCAAATCCCTCTTCTCAGGGCTATGAAGAAATTTTAACTTTAAAATGACAAGATTCCTTTATCAGCAAATCCCAGCAATGTTCCAATTGGACTAGTGGGGGAGAAAGTTCTAACTCATTTAAAGTAGCCTTGACAATTTTATAATGAGCTTGTATGAGGAAGCAACCTCAGGTCACAGAGGACTGGCCTTGATCCAATAAATATGTTTTGGTTCCAAGTTTTAAATGTGCTGAAGGCTGTTTTATATTTTAATGAAATTTAGTAATGTGTGAATACGTTTTCTTCTGGTGTTTCAGTGATTTTAAAACATGAGTAGCATTCTGTACTTACTGAGAAAAGGTACAAGTATGGAACAGCAGAAGAAGCAGAAGTAAAAATGATAAGGAAGCAAAGAAATGAGATTTGGGCTTATTCAAATCTCAGTTCCTTAGATTTGGGCTCTATTTTTTATAGTAAAGATAACATGCATTGACCAATGATTCACAGGCTGCTGGCGGTCTGCAAAACCATTCTAAAAGGCTCACAAATGCTCTAAGAAACAGTGTCACCTTCCTATAGCTAAGTCAAGAAGAAAAGTTGCTCTGCCAGCAGGAGCCAAATCTGCTTCCTGGGATGCTCAGTCCTTCCCACATTTCTGGACACTTGGACAGGAAGGTCCCTGCATGGTGGTTCCTGCACTGACAGCTGATTACCCTGCAGTGCCACAGCCAGGTGTGCTCATCCTCACAAGTGCAATCCAGAGATCCCATTACCTGGAAGGGAGGGAGAAAGTCCCTCCTGTGCACTGAGTCTGGGTGATCACCTCCTGCAGTGGTTGTGGTGCTTTGGTTTGCAACAATATATCGACAGAGGCTGTGGGCAGCTCTGGTCTGGCCATCTCCACACACCAGCAAGGGATGGAATTCTGTTGGCACCTGATGGATAGAAGCCAGCAATCCTATTCAAAGGCATCCCCTCCCATGGGGAAAAGGATCAGTGTGACCCTGCATGAGCCAGTTCTCTTTATATGTGTGTGTTAAATACCAGCCATTGTGAAGGGCCAGTGAAAGCCCCCGGGCACAACCA
>NW_005054300.1:3108545-3212643 GCF_000277835.1 Geospiza fortis | reverse complement strand
TCAGCACAGTTTCGTGAACTTCAGCCTGTTCCTGTTTCTCCAGTGAGCACCAAATGTCAGAATCTGGTCTCTGATTCTCTGCTTGTAGGAGCAGAACGTTCAAGTAATAATGAGCAGGAAACCTGTAGGAATGCTCTCTGTTTTAGGAGGCTATGAAACAGATGGCCTGGTTATAGCATTGTTTCCCTCTGCAATAAAGGTTTTGCTCTAATTCTGTAAGTACAACTCATCTGTTTCAGCCAAGGGGATCCTAGAGGCTTTGTCAGTTTAGTGCGTCCGTTTGGGGGCAAGACAGAAAAGTTGCTTGCCATGAAAAATTAATGTCCTTCAATACACCAAAAGAAGGAGGAAAAAAAGAAGCACACGATAACCAAGGAAACAATGTTTTTTCATGCAGGACAGGAAGCAAAGCATAAAAGAGGATATATGGGGAAAGAGGGCCGGCAGAGCCCCATCTTGTGGCAGAAAGTCCAATTCCCGTTCCTCCGGCTGTGGATGAGTCACCGTGTCCCAGTGACAATGTTGAGGGACATTGCTCTGTGCAGCTGGCCTTTAAATATTTAAATGTATTGGGCTGCAAGAAAGATGTCTGTTCTTTGCCAAGCAGCTGCCTATAAACAGCTTTGTACACTAGACTGCACTGGTGGAATCCGGAAGAGAGCAGGAGGAATTGTGTAATTAACTTTTCCCTTTTTTTTTCAGAAAATAACCCCTTTGTGCTGGGCAGGCAGGGATGGGTCTGAGCCTAGAAAGGAGCTGAAGTGGTGCTGAGCTTTGCTGGTGTTTGTTTGTTCAGTTTGGGAGTTTGCTGTGGTTGGGGGCAGGAATACAGCTACATGCAGACTGCTGGCCACTCTCTTGTTAAAGATAATTTCTCCAGCTCTCCCTTGCACCCAATCCAGCCATCAAAACAGACATTTCTTCAGGTAATTGCATCTCCCAGGACAGTCACCCCACTCAGCTAGCTGCAGGCAGACAGCAAACTATCAGACAGTGACCAGAAGTTGCTACTTTGGGTTTTTCATGGTCCCAGAGCTGCAGGGGTGCAACGTAGAAGTCTCTTCAAGGCCACCTCTCCTAGGGTTTCCTTCTGTGGATATACCCCAGACAATCTGCTGCATGTTGAGGAAGACAGGAGCAAATAACTTGCAGCTATGGATGTCTCAGTCATATCCATGGGACTGTGTGCAAGAAATCAGAGATGCAGTCACCTTTTCTTCTAACAAAGATCCAGACCTTTAAGAGATTTTGGCACATTGCACTGATTGCACTGATTCCAACAGGAGCTGAACTTTCTCCTAATCTCCTAATTTTTCCTAAGCACCATCAAATTCTGAAGTTTCATAATTGGGGACTTTCCTGACATAAAGATGGATTTGTCTGGGTACAGCTTACCTCTCTAAGAGTCTGCCTTAGGTCTCCAAAAAAGATTGGAAATCATTACAAAGTTCTCTCCTGAGCCTTCTCTTGATTTCTCATCTCTGTTAATGAGCATTTATACATGGAGAACATGTTCTCCCGTGTCATTTTGTTACCTTTGCATCTAACAATGAAGTAAAATGAGTACAGAAAAGGGTTTTGCATACTCATAAGTTTATTAGAAAGTTTTGTCAAGTCAGATGTTTCATTATGAACTTGATCCAAGATTTGCAGACTACCTATGTTCACCCAGGTGTCCTTATAAAGAGCTTCCTAAAAAGCACATTGATGAACCATTTTGTCCATTTATATTTCCAGCTCAGATAAGAATCTCTGGTGATTCATTTCTACTTTCCTGTGAGTGAGAGTGCAGTGAAGAGCTGAGCAGAGCCCTTCATCTCCCACAGAGACCCATGCTCTGAACAAATGTGCCCACAGGTCACTTTTTAGCAGCCTTTGCCATGTGGCTTCTTCACATTTTCAGTTCAGTTCCTCAAGGATGGACATTTGTAGCAGGAAGTTGAATGGCAACTTATTAGAAAACCAGCAAATGTGATATGGACCTGTCATGGAAAAAGCTCTCCTACATTGGGACACCTGTTCCTAAGAAAATAATCTTTACTTCTTTCTGAAGAAATATTTTGTGGTGAACGCAGCAGCCATTACATCCTACACACACAAGCTTTTTTATTAACACTTTTTCCTGTTGGAAGCATCCAATTGTTGCCAGACTCTGCTACACTATGCGTGCTACAAGCAGGACTTGAGAGAAAGTGCCTAAGGATCTTCAGGCTGAGCACAAGAACAAATGAAAACAAGAAAATTAAAAGAACAAATGAAAACAAGAAAATTAGGTTCATAAACAGAACCAGGAAAAGGATCCATATGTTCTAACTTACAAGCATCCATTGGGCCACACCCACTTCCATCCCTCTCCTTCAGCCCAAGCTTTTTCTGCCCCATTGGATGTTCTTTGCCTGCCTGCAAAAGATGATGGTTCTGTAAGAGAAATAGCTGGACAAGAAACAAAATCATTAAGTAAAAGCTGTAATTTATGATGGAATGGTTGATAGAAACACTAAAAGGGCATACAGTGAAAGATCAAATGGCATTGGGGAATCTTTGGATTTATGGGATGGCATGCTGGGGCAGTGGGAGGTGACATTTGAGCATGCCAGAATCTTATTTACCACAGAAAATATGCTGATACTTTTTTTGATTCCAGAGAAGTGCCAACATCGCTCCTAGAAGCATCAAGGGACCTAGAGGGATTTCACTGGTATAAAAGGAAAGCACAAATGCCAATAGCATGAGCCAGCTGTGGATAATTCCCTGTTTCTGGAAGAATGCAAAAATATTTTATTCAGTATTTTTCAAAGTTTTGAATTGTCTGTTAACTGACTTTAAAAATACTTCACAAGGATTATTTTCAAAAGGTCAGGAAGTGGTATTAGTCAGGTTTGTTTTGCTGAGCATCCTTTGAAGGATGTTTTTCTACTGTAAACAAAAACTTGAGAAATCCTTAATTGGCAATTAAAAGTGGAGATCCCTATTTTTTAAAAAGGGCATTTTAAAAAAACTCAAACTGATATGGGGATAAAGTTTCAGCTTGGCTTACTAATGCCTTGTATAAGTTTGTTCTTGGTGTATTTCAATGTTTTATTTGCTAATGTTTGCCCAATACTCAGTTCTGGCTCCGGCTAAATTTTCTTTACAAGTAATATTATACATTATGTTTCTCCCCAGCTATTGTGCCCATGTTTTCTTGGCTGGCACTCACTTGTTGGTGTACACATTTTGTTGCATTATGCAATGAAATTTCTCAAGAGCTTTAACTGAGGGAAGATCTTGTGGTTTGTGGGGGCCAGGACACATCACTGTCAGAGTGCTCTGAACTCTGGCCCTCAAAGGCAGAGCTGGGAATCGTTGCAGTAGATGCCAACACCCAAATCTAAAAGGAATATTTTTCACCTTTCACAATAACTTTCAGTCAGACAGAAAACCCTATGGCAGCCAAACTCCCTTGCCTTTCCTGTTATCCCTTTCCCATGAATCCCACAGCCTTCTCTGCACATCCTGTAACCTAAAAGAACTTTCCTTGCCCCTCTCTGTCCCTCCCCACTTCTCACCACAGTTTCTTCTCTATTATCTGTGTATCCCTGCTCCTGCCTGTCTTCACTGCTGACCATGTATCTGAACACTTCCATTTTATTCCCCATGAACCAGCCTAGCACCACTCCTGTGATTCACACCACATCCTGCCTGCTGCTGTGCTGTTTAACTCTGTAAAGCTTTCCAAGTTACAAGCTGCTATGCACTGTGTCATCTTGTATTGGCATCTTGAATCTTTATTAAAGTTGTTCTCAAATAATGTTTCAATAAATGAAATGTACCTGCTGAGTTGATATTTGCATGTCAACATGATGAGCAATTAATGGGAAAGGAGATACAGTCGAAGGGAGAGATAGAGTAGTTTAGAAAGAAAGACAAAGAACCTTCCCACTATTTTTCTTTTTGCATTTAGAGATTTCAGCTCTTTTTCCTTGAGATTTCTCCCACATAATTGTCAAATTTAATTATTTAGAACACATACCTAATAAAGCACTAAGACTAATTCCCTGGAAGGCTGTCAAACGTGTAAAAAGGAGTGGTGAGAAAAGCCCTGGAGGGATTCTGTTTAACATTACTGCAATTCAGAAAAAGATGTGTGCATCAATACTAAGGGTTTGGGTATTTGCATATGGCTGTAGATGTGCACACGTGTTTATACATGCATATGTATTCATTTGCATAGTAAACACCCCCCCCACAAAATAAAGAAAAATAGATAGCTGAAAACTGTCTCTTTTACACAGAAAAAGAAAATCTTCCAGAATATCTAATTTCTGACTCTGTGCATTGATACAAACAGTTGATGGAAAGATTAGAGCTGACTTATTTGTGATGAAGAAAGGTTGGTTCTCTGTGAGGATTCATTATGCTGCGGAAACTCAGATCCTTACAAGTGCAGAGGCAACCAGTTACAAATGAAAATCAATAAGAGAGAATTACATCCAGCTCCTTAACAACTTGAGCCAGAGCACCTCATCTGAGGCCCACGTTTTGGTTTCCAGGGATTGGGAACAGGTGCAATCTCAAAGATGCTGCAAATAGAGATGAGGCCAAGGTCTGCTGCTCAGCCAAGGGAGGATAATGTCTTAGAGCATTGGTGCACTCCCTGGCAGCTTCCCTGTGTCCCCAGGAGCAGCAGGGATCAGGCAGAGTTAACCAGCTAGAGAAGGACAGTGTCAGGACTGAAAAGAGCTGAGAAGCAGGAAAATGGGAGCTGGACAAGTAGTTTGAACTACCAACTCTAGTGCAGGTATTCTCACTGCCCCTTGGTTCTTTACTTGTGGATCAACACTTACTTACTTCATGAAGGTGCAGGAGGGACAATTCAGCAGAGCTGTGCTGAAAGGAACTGCAGACCTGTCCTGAGTGACAGTGGGGGGAGTCTCCCAGAAGCCAGACAGGGTCAAGAACTCAGCTGAAGGGCCTCAGAAGAGCATGGACAGAGGAAACAGAAAAGGATGTTCTTTTCAGAAGATCTCTGTTCTACTTTCAGGGGGCACAAAGTTTGGTGAAGAGGGGCTTTCAAAGAGCAGAGCCAATAAAGCAGCTACAAGCCCCCTCTGGTCTGTCACCCCTTCTTAAAATAATGAGATTTTCATTCACACAGAGCTGTCAAGATGGATGGAGAAGGGAAGGACTATAGCAGACATTATTTTTTGTCTAAGAACACTCTGAGGTTTTAAAGGCCACCAGACATGGTGGAGCCTACTCATTAAGTGGCATGTTTGCTTCTTCCCTTGATTTTGCCATTTACTTCAAGATGTCCCAGGCTGATCACATTATCTGTGTTACTCTTTTATCAATGGCTTTTGTGTCTGCTCAGGTGTACTTTGTGCATATGCATGAATGGGCACGTGCATGTGATTGAGGTGTCTGGATTCTGGACATGTGGTTTTACACAATATATTGGTAAAGCCTCAGGCTTCAGGAAGAGTAAAGCTGGGAGAATCAGCACAGATAGTAATAGCTTCTGCTAATGGTGGCAATTTAGAGAGCAACCAGAAACTAAATCAGGTATGTTTAACTTTTTGCCAGTATAAAATAGTGATCCTGGTTGCTTGCTTTACTCAAGAGTATCCTGAAAGTTAGAACTGGGTGGAAGCAATTAATATTATACTTCTTAGATGTTGAGAAAGTGTCTCTTGGGAACAACTTCTATTATTCAGAATAAAATTAGAGCCTGTAAGAGCTCTGCTACCCAGTATTAAAACTATTCCACTCCCTAAATATTCCTTGATTTTACCATTTCTGTGAGTACCTGAGAATGGATGGTAATTCCCCTGAAAAGAAACCTTAATAGCATAATTAAAGCTGCAGTGCATCCTTTCTGCTCCAGTTTTGAACTTCAGGGGAGCTCAGTGCTGTAATCTGCCTTCTGGGATGATAGATATGTCTCCCACTGAGTTACTGCTGATTCTGAAATGCATCATCTGCTGTCATTCCAGATCTGCTCCTTCTCTTCCTCTGATTGCAATTTTGCTGCAGCACCTCAGGACCTTCTGTCCCAACACTATCCCATCCTAAATAAACAGCTACAAACCAGAAGGAATATCTCCCTGCTGTTGTAAATCTAAGCTAAACTAATCTAATCTAAAACTAAGTCATGTTTAGCTATATGTTCTCAGTCTGGCCAAGATACATGGTCTCAAACCAGCCATAGTCTGAGCCTTTCTGAAGTTTCAAAGGGGAGAATTTCCTTTTTCTTCTCTCCTCTGTCTTAAGACCTGGACTGAGGTTTCCTGAGGTATTGCAGCAAGAAGAAAAAGAAAAAGATGGTCCACCATGACATGAAACAATTCTTGAAGGGGTTGCTGCTGACAGGCCTATAGCTGACCTTGGCAATATGATGGATTGCTCCAAACCATCCGTAACATCCCAGGGAAGATGCACAGACATTTCCTCACACACGTCTTTCAAATCATTCATCAAAGTGTGGATTACACCATGGGGCAAGAGCTCAGGTCTTGTTGATTTTCCCAAGCTGTTTTTGCTTAGCAAAAAGTACGAAGAGATAAAGTTGATACCTGTATTGTTTGCTTGATATAAACAAATTACATTGTGGGTCAGATGATGTACAGAAGCTGTCCTATTAGCCTGGCAGCCTATAGTGAGGGTCTGGTGGTTTTGAAAAGGAAAACAATGACACAATATTTTTGTTCAGTTAGAAAGTTTGGGTTTTTTTATAATGATATACAGAGAGCTATGAAGTCAGGCTGTAGTAACCAGAAGACCAAGCAGGGTAAGTGCTGAGCTAAGCACAGCAGAATTCTTCTGGGGAGCCAGCAAGAGTTATATCCTAATGTGGGTGAGAGATGCTTAGGAAGTGAATATGCAAAAGAGCTGCAATAAAGTAGGAAAGGCAAGCCTGAGGGGGTGACTCTTTTCCACAGGACAGTATTTCTAGGTGTCAGAGCACCCCACATCTGGCAGGTTGTGTGCAGGTAAATAAGGCACAGAACTGCTTTGATGTTGGAAATACGCCGAAATTTTAAGTCTGTTACCTGATTTTTGCATAAGCAAGCCTGTGACTTTCCCTAATAATCTTTGTGTGACTGATCAGAAGCAAACCAAGCAGAGATAAAGAGTGGAAATTGTGCTACTTAATTTCAGTGTTATCTGATGCTTGTGATCCTGGTCTCCCATAATGCTGGTTATTGATACAAAACCAGTCAATTCTTCTCTGTCAAGGAAGCTAAAGCAGGCTTGCATTCTGTCCAAATCCCCCATTGAATATTATTGTTAGGAGAGAGACATTTACCTCTGGGGATAAATGTCCTGGGGGTACAGTCATTAGGAGAACAATTAACAAAAGCAATCCCTTTCCTTGCTTAGCAGTGTAAGGTGGCTTCACCTAGACAGCCAAGGAGGGGGGTGAGGTGTCTAGCTAGTGATGTGCAGTGCCACAGGTTTTGTACCCAAAAGAGATTGACTGGGATTTGGGATGCACATTACCCAGAAAAAAATTAATTCAAACATTTCTGAAATAGTTATTCAGGTGTCTGGAGTTTCACAGAGTCTGCAGGCAGCTGAACATGAGGTGTTGCAAGCTAAGAACAGCTGTTGCTCTAATTTATACCTCAGGGCCTTTTTCCTGCTCAATGTCTGTTGAAATGGAGTGGGCCTAAGGGGAATGTAAATTCATCTTATTTTTGCCCTTGCTTTAGTCTGTTCTCCTGGAGTGTAGCATGATACACTCTGTATTTTCCTGTAAACTTTTTTCCTGATGATCTCCTCAAAATACATTTTTTTATTATTGTTTTAACTCATGGTCTATAGTTGACTCCTACTGTCCAGTGTGGGAGAATGCAGTGAAACTCATTTGGCCTCCTAATGCCTATGTAGGAGAAAAAAAATGGGCTCTTAAATTCCCCTGGAATTAAATGCTTGTTTTCTCTGAGTCTCACTGAAATGAAAGGGAACCAATTTATTTTATAAAGCTGTCTTTAGCTTCTTGTAAGAGCTAGTGATAGAGACTTGAGCTGGGCCTGAAGGATAGCAAGGAATATGTTAAAAGGTCTAAAATCCTTTCTCTATGAACTAGTGGCTCTTTCAATGGACATGTCTTCCCCTCAAATACATGTTCCACTGACAAAATTAGACCATGCCACAGAATTAAAAACTCTTTGGGGCAATTAGGCAGTCTTACCCTTAATATCTCCTCTTTTATTGAGATTGCATTCTACTTTCTCATTCTGTGTTGGCTATACTTTAACTTGTGATTTAAAGTTCTTCCTGGGAATCAGTCACAGCAATACACTGGGCTAATATCAAGGATGCTGTAATTCTCACTCACTATGCACAATTCAAAGACTTTATTAATATTTTGCAGTATTCTTGCATATGTCTCATTATGCCTATAGCTAGAGTCCTGTTTAGCATATGTACCAGTGACATGGATATAAACTTAGTTACAGAAACAGAGCTGCACCCAGTGCCTTCCAAAAATAGCTAAATATTCTTTATCTTCTTTATAGATTCTGGAAGCTGTCAATATATATGACAACTTCTGGGTCTAATGTGCATTACTCATCAAGCTACTCATAGAAAATGTGATGGGGCTAAAACGAATCCATGGGAATATTTTTTACACCCATGAAATTGAGGTACTTTGACTCATTTTAATTTCCACTCTAAAGAGGAAAGAGCACAATTCTAAGAAGGTGACATAGTCTCTTAAAATTTCTGAAGCTTTATTTATTTGTTTGGAAGTGACTGCCTACTTTGCTGGCTTTTTCCTATAGATAAATATTTAATATTTCAAATAGTAATAAGGAAATAAAGGATTGGAGGTTTTGTTGGAATCAAATGTTTCTGAAGACTCCACACAATCCACTCTTGCTCTTCTTGGCCTCTGGGTAGAGCGCTCCTTCATGGAAAATTTCAAAATTTTCCGAGGTTTTTCTCACCTGACAAAAACCCATTCTCTTTTCAGCTCCTGCCACAGTAGCAGGCTTTTCTTTCTCTCTCTTATAGAGCCATCAGGTTTCTAAACTCTTTATTCTTGGTAATATTATTGACCTTTCTTCACATTCCCCATTTCAGTTAGCACAGCTAAAATTTCATCCCTTTACTCTCAGGGTTTCTGTTCTCTTGAAGACAAAGATAATACTGAAAGGCATTCCTTGGCCTAATCTCACCAGCTGAAAAAAAATGCTTTGTAGAGGCAGAGCCAGGGGACTCAATTGACCATGAGATTTGACTTCTGTGGGTTAAATCTGATGTTTTTTTTTCTTAACTCCCTTCTGACCCTGGCCAAGATTCCATATCTGACTCCATCCTGCTCATTTGCTGCAAGAGGGGCTTTGAGTGTCTCTCTTTAGCTACTAGGTTTTTTTAGAATTCAAATCATATTTGGGTCTCAGAGACTATTTAGAGGGGTTTAAAAGGAAGCAGACTTCTAGCTTAGGGGAATGTGCTTCTTAACTCTGTGCTTTTGACTTTTCATTATTTTTTGTTTTCCTGACAATAATACTATCAATACCAAGTCAAAGGGAATTCCCTGGTTGAACTTGTTTTTTTCACAGACTTCTTATCTGTCTGAACATTCATCTGCCCAGAGCTTAGATCCTACCCTAAAGTTTTATTACATTTGTTTTTATCAGACAGAGATCTTCTTTTGAATATTCTTCCTTTTCTCTGTTAAAGAAGACTGATTTTCATGTATAGAACTTGCTTTTATCAGAGAGAAGGGGTTTTGAAAATTATTCTTTTTTTCTGTTAAAAAAAGGACAGATTTCATGTAAATTTCATACTTCAGAGTCCTATGGAGCTGCAGAGTTAGCCTGGGATTCATGGCTGAAATCAAAAGTGGTAAAAGAAGGAAAGAACTCTAATGCAGTGGTATAACAGCTGAGTTGCTTCATCATGGGTTTAATGCCAGATTTCTTTTTCCAGAGTTTGCCCTAAGGACATCAGTAACATTATGGTGTTTAGAGCATTTTCTTATGTGATTTGGGGTATAAGTGCCATAGTAACTTATGTGCCCTGTGCGTTCATTCAGCTCTGGATTTATCTTTTTTGGATCAGTATGAATTGAAAATGAAACAGAGTCTACTTGATGATCAAAAGGGTTGAGCAGTTGTCTGGTTTGTGCAGCAGGTGCATTTTTTAACCTTTTGAAAGCCAATGAAATATAACAAGGCCATTTGTCTGAGCAAGTGCCCCTGACATTGTGGCAGGACTTTCCAGACCTTCACAGACTGTAAGTAATACATCCTTTAACACAATAGAAATGAATCAAGTGGGCTGCATCTTGTTGGTCCACAAGAGCCTGTTGTTAGCCACAGTCCCTGACACTGAAATCTCTGGATGTTCATAACACTGACAGCAAGCTGCTCCTTGCTGCCTGTGCTTTGTCACCTGCATACAAAATAAATGTTGCTTTCCTGCTGTATCATTTATGCTTCAGAGGTTAAAACTCTAGAAAAGAAACACAACTAAGTCATCTTTGAATTTTAGTGAAATGCTTTAGCACATCACACACCCTGTATACTCTGCTAAGCCCTTCCAAACAGCCAGTAGGAGATGTGACAGAATTAAGTTTGTGCCTGCTGCCCTCTGTCACAGTTTGGCTGCTAAAACAAAAGCTGCTCCCATCACTACACTTAAGCTCTGCTAGTGATGTTTGTCACCTCAGGAGGCAAACACAGATTGTGTTGGGGGTGTCACTGCCTGGCTCACAGCGTCAGGTCACTCTCTGCTCTAACCAGTCTGAACATGATGAGTCTCTTAGACCTTTCATAAATATTTTATTTAAGACTCATACTGAAAAGGTATTCATAAGGATTTAATTTATTCATTTTCTTAAGATACAGCAAATAATTCAAGAAAATAGTTATTTAACCAACTTGACTCTGTATCACACAGTTTCTTTGCTGATATCAAATGACATTTTTATTCATTAGTGGAGGTATACTAATTTATATTTTTGGAGAATCTGGCCATAACTTCTTATTGTGCTAAGGTTATCTATGCTGATGAATATTCTCTGCTGCAAAGATCATTTACTCTTTATGGAAATCAGCTCAGAAACAACATGCTAGGTCATATTATTCCCAACTGTTGTTGTAAAATACAATCAGAAATGCAGAAACCATCTCTGTTTCAGGAAAGTGAAAGAGCAATACAGAAGATCAGAGACATACTAAAATATCTAGAAGATGTCATCTTTCTTAAAATGCATGTTTTACTGGAATTTGATTTTAAAATGAGTGATATACCTTCGTATATTTCAGATATAAATTACATTTACATGTAAATTACATTTGAATTGTTTCCTTTCCCCTCAACATTTTAATGGAAAATTTATTTTAAAAAATTATTAAGAACTCTTACTAAAAGAAAGAGTACTACTGAACTTTCACTAATATAGAAATTGTGGGTATTTTTAGATTTATTCCTTAACCTAAAGCTTAGATTTCTATGTTTGAGCATGTACAACAATAAAAATAATTATAACAGCTGATTGTCGTAGCTGACCAGCTCAAAGAAAATTTGGAGTATTTTAGTCACATGCACGAGCAGTCTGTTCTAGTACAGTTATTTTTTTATAAAAAAGAGTTATAGTTCAATTTTGGATGAAATAAAGGCAAGCATTTCAAAATACTTTCACGGACAGTTTTAGAAGCAGGCACAAATGACAAAAATATCAATTATGTGTACAATATAAAGGGGGTAGGAAAACTGACCTCCAGCTTGTCCTGCATTTTGGCAGCATTTTCAAGAGGGTAGGAAGGTAAGTATATTGGGGTCAGCAGTAGAAGAGATACACTTGAGTAGTAAAATCATGGTATCAGGTATAGAAATCTCCAGCCTTCATTTCTTCAACTCTTACATTGATCTCTGGCCTTGCTTGAGTCTCTCTCACCCAAGAGAGGAGGGTCTTTCAAAGTTTCATGGACTCAACTTCCCCCGGGTTGGTTCCTTCAACAGGAGAAGCTGCATGAATACACAGAGTGTGGAGCCTTCAGAAACAACTCAACAAGAAGAAGAGGTGATGAGGGAGTTTTGTGCAGGCTATCAAAACTCCATGGGAAATAGCAACATTTACACTTGAGCATCGCTCTGTGTCTCTCAGCTGCAGGGTTCCTTTGTCCTGTTATTTCTGTGATCAATACTGAATAGCTGCAAGAAACTTTGAGGCATCAGATAACCCCGAGTCCAGGACCCAGCCCCACTGTTGCTATAGTTAAGCAGAGATTTCTTCAGTTTGCTGTAAGAAATCAGGTTTTTCAAGTTATTTCTTTTCAGTTTGTTAGAAATGTCTTTTTTTTTCCTGCTCTGCACCTAAAAGACTTTTTCCCTGGCTCACAGCAAGGAACTTCTCTTGGGAAGGCTCTAATTTCTCCTGTTCTCATCTGGCCATCCCAGCCACTCAGATCCTCTTCTTCTCACTGCGTGGAAGGTTCAGCTGCTACCCCACAGACTGAAGAAAGTTAAAACTTCTCTTAGCTCACTTCAAAATAATCATACATGAACAGCAATGTTCCCTCAGCGTTGGAGCCAAGGTGAGGGAAATTCAAAAGGGCCTTCAAAAAAGTTTACACATTTCACCACTCATGATCCAAACTCCCTAATGGTTGAGGCTCATATAATAAGGATGTGCTGGTATCTCATTCAAAAAGACATCCCTTTATCTGCAAGGAAAGCTTTTTCTTCTCCAACAAGTTCCCATTTTCTTGACAAATAAAGGGCTAAGCCTGAAAAGAATAGATGTTCCTCATTTAAGTGTCATTTTCTCTGGTAAGCCCTGCTTGGTTTGGTTCTTGTCCTAAAGAAATTCGCTCTTCCCAGTAGTGCCAGCATTCTGAGCCTAAAGACACATCTTCAGCAGTATTGAAGGAAAGCTCTGAAAAGCCTCACAAAGGCTACAAAGCAGCAGATTTGGTGCCTGGAGAGAGAAACTCACTAAGTCCCAAGGTTTGTTAGCAAGCAAGGACCCAATATTTTCTATCCATCCCTCTGCCTGAGGGAAAGATGCAATCATCAGACACATGTTTACAGGGCATGAAATAACAACTCGGCTGTGACACCTCAGGTCAGATCCCTTCTGCTGCTGAGCCTTGAAGAGATGGGGGGAAGGTTGGGAACAACGTGCACATATGTGCAGATCATTTTCTCCCATGCTTAGGATTTGATATAACTGCATTAGCACCTGCTGAATGGAAAACGGAATTCCTCCTGCCACTTGAGTGACAAAGCTGCCAAAACAGTGCTGAATATTTCTGTCAAGGCTGATAAAGTAATTTATCAGTGCTGGTCACCGCTGAGTCTCTGGGAAACTCAAATGCAATTTTCCCTGTGTAGGGTTGTACTTACTTTGGTTTTCAATGAATTGCATCAGCGTGAAACCACCCAAAGAGGACACACAAGGAAAGAAAAAGACTTAACTGGGGTGTTTCTGATTGACTGTGTAGTTCAATATTGTGCTGTGAGCTGCATTATCAGTTAAGCTCATCCTTTTCACAGGGAGTGGGATACTCTGCAGGCAGAGCAAGTTATCTCAGCTATATAAGGGACAATAAAATTATGAAGACTGGTTGACATGGATGAGACAGAGTAAACCACCAGCTGGAAATCTAGATACTGGCATTTACTTGAGAACAAGTCATACCAGACCTTGTAAAACTAGAACTTACTTGATTATCTCACACCTACACTCACTGTCCCCCTGCACTGCACTCACCAGGTCTCAGCTTCCCTTCCCACCGGGAGCTGCCATTACCAGCCCTGGCCACTGACTGTCCCTCAGCATTTATCTTCCTGTTCTCCATCATGTTCCCCACATTTGACATCTTTTCCCCAGCAGGATCTTCACCTTTTTCTTTCTGGTATCACTTCCTCCTTTACACATCACTCCTTTTTGGACATCACTTCTTTTTCCCCCTCCAGAAAAGGGACATCACCCTTTTCTGGAGTCTCTTTTTGCCCACTCTTCTCCTAACCTAAACAGTCAGCATGTGGAACAGTAGACTACAGCGGGTGAAGAGCAAAATCATTTAGTCTTGGTCGCCGACCCTCTCACACATGCACACCCAGTCATCTGCTGCCAGGTGGCGTTCCCTCTACGAAGTGTTTCTTTTTCTGTTACAGTTTCAGATGGTGAAAATCAAACTCAGAGTCAGCAGAACTGTTCTGATACCTGTGAGTTGTCTGGCCCTGAGACTCCTTGCCCAAAATCCACAGGCAGAAAATGGGACTTCAACACTTGCAGGGAACTTTATTTATCAGAAACTAATCCTAGATTTGGAAAAGTAATTTTCTTACTTGCTTGAATACTTGTGCAGCTGCTTTACAACAGGAACATGATTTTTCTCATTAAAATCTTGTGTACAACATTGTATGAGCATCGTGTAAACCCTTCATATAAAGAAGATTTACTGCTTTTCCTCTTAATTTTCCTTGTTTAGTTCAAGTTTATGTGTGATTACTCTAATGCAGGGGTTTGCCACTGAGGATAATTTGAAATGCAATGCTTGCTACTCCCTCAGCAATGAGGGTAGCTAAATGAATTCCAAGCTGGAACAAGTTTGAGTGCTCTGCACCATTTCATATTGATGCAGAAAACAACAGTACAGAGAGGGCAGAGACTGAACCAGGGGGTCAACTTCCCAAGTAACCTTGTCACATATATATATGTATTTAAAAACACACACACACACACATATATATATAAATAACATGTGTGTATACCTTCCTGCCTTCCATATTAATTTCCAATAAGCTCAGCTTCTGATATTTCTGATATCTCCCCCTTCAGAGCATTTTTTTTTCCCTGTGGTGAATTAAACCACTAAAATGCAATGGCAAGATGATATTTGCATATCTGATCTCAAACTTTGGCAAGTTTTGTTTCTTATCTCTTGCTTCACACTTCTTCCTCAGGCAGTTTCACAGATTTGATAGAAAGAATTATGATGAGCCTTCATGGGTCTTTGCCTTATACTGCATATCATCAGTAAAATGAATCCTTTGGAAAATAATTTTAGAAAATTATGAGATAATAGTCTTTCAAAGACACCTCTGTATATGTGTGCACACAGAGCTGAATTCCAGCACTGCTGTTTTGGGCTAAATGCATATTCTTTGGTCCAAGATATTCAGAACCACCTCAGATGTATTTGTGCCTTTAAGTACATTGCGTGCCCTTGGCAAACTTCAGGTGAGAGCAGGCTCAGCTGAGCAGCACAGGCTAAACTCTGAGGGCCTCTGTCTGTTAATAGTCTAGGGAAATCTATCATTTGCCATTTTTGAAGGATGTGAGCCAAAATTTTAAGTTTCTCTGTGCTTATGTAAATCCAGTCTCCCCTTTCAGGGATGCTTTGTGCCTGGGATAGCACTCAGGGTAACAGAGGCTCAGAAGGCATTTGGGATGCAGGATGCAGCTGCTGGCTTGCAGGTTGTGGATTTTCGTTTCCAGAGACACACAAGTGACAAGAAATGGGAATTTATTAGAAAACCCTCCTTCTTCTTGTGCAACAGACAGATGACACATACTGAGGCAGGATGGCAGGTTAATGAAAAATAAGACCTGGGAGCTTTTAGCAGCTATGGTAAAGTAGGGAAGCCAGGCTGCAGTGTCTGTTTGTAGTTTGAGACTTTTATGATTCTGAAGTACTTTAGAGAGCAAAAGCAAACCCTCTGCATGTAGAAGCAAACTTATTTCACATTTCTATGGGCAATGCATTTGTTTAGTTGGTGCTTTTACTCTGTTCCCTGAAATGAGGAGCAGCCCCTAAGCTGTCCCTTTCCTCTGGTGGCAGAAACTGCCCAGAGAGTGCTTTACCCATTTCTAAATTTAAAAAAAAAACCCAAAATCTAGATGGAACATCTGAACCTTTAGTAGTATTGAGTTGCTGCCTCTGCAGAACCATGGTGAAGTGCAAGAAAAGAAACTACTCCCTCCAAAGACTATTTAATGTCCCAGCTCACAGCTGGGGGGAATCATCCCTGCTCCTTTTCCATCATAAGAAAACCTTCCAGTAACTGCTCTTTTTAGCCTCTGAGTCAGCTGCCTAAATGTTTAGATTCAGAGGTTTGGAGTTGTAACTTTGGAACCAATCAGGAAAAACCTGGCTTTATATGTGAGAATTCTGCAGGAAAGGGTGAATTTTTCCTGAGCTGAGGCATGAGGTAGAAGAGAGGGCTCCAGCCTCCCTGTCTGAACCACAGTCACATCACATAAAGTCTTTCCTCTTTCATAAAATCATCTAGGAAAAAGCAAGCTGGTGAATATGGGTGGGACATATAAACTGATAGAATTCCTTAGGTAAGAACTGACCTCTGAGATCATTGAGTGCAATCACTAAACCATCTCCCTATGTGCCACACCTAGACATCTTTAAATACCTCCAGGGATGGTGGTTTTACCATTGCTTTGAGAATCCTGTTCCAGTGCTTGACAGCCCTTTCTGTGAAGACGTTTCCTAATATCCAATCTAACCTCCCCTGAAACAACTGAAGCCATTTTGCCTTGACTGAGAGGTCACCTTGTTACCTGGGAGAAGAGACTGAACCCCACCTGTCTGAAACCTTCTTTCAGGGAGTTGTAGGGATTGATAAGGTCACTCCTGAACATCCTTTTCTCCAGGCTAAACATTCCCAGCTTTCTCAGACACTCCTCATCAGACTTGTGCTCCAGATCCTCCACCACCTCCATAGCTCTTTGGAAAGTAAGCATGTGGGGTTTGCAATATTTAGTAGCAGCAAGGGGGGGCTTTTTGCTCTCATCAGAGACACATTGACAGTAGAGCTCTCCTCTGCATCCTGCTGAGGCACAGGGGCCATCCTGTAGCCCACTGGCTTGTCGCTGCTGACACCTGCAGCAGCCCTGGGCTTTGGGAGGGTTTGCTGCTCTGCCTCCTGACCTCTGCCTGTGAGTGATCTGAGATGATCACAGCCTGCAGAAACACAGCCACGGGCAGAAACAGAGCATATCAGCAGCTCTGGCTGTTCTGAGCTGGAGATGGGCAGATGATGAATCAATGCAGGCAGAGAGGCACCGTGGCAGCAGCAGAGCACTGCGTGCAGCAAGGGGCTGGGCTCTGCCTCCCTGTCTGCTTTGTGTCAGCAGGCTACAGCTGAGCTCAAAGTGCTGTTCACATGGATGGGAAAGCAAGTATTATCAAAGGACATAGCCAAAAGATACCTTCTGGGAAAAAAAAAGGTGGAGGATAAGAAGCTTTGCCTAGACATGGCCTCCAGCTTCTGACCTACCCTCCTCTCTGGACCCCAAGTGTCTGTCTGGACAGGGCAAGGGGAGAGAGAAAAGGATCAGCTGCATCTCAGGGCCACAGCTCAGCTTGACCTCGTGCTCTTAAATTCACAGTAAATCCCTGTACCAGCTCTGCTGCTGACTTTCTGTGCCAAAACAGACAGGAGTAAATATCACCACAACCTGTTCCAGGCAGGAAGTCAAGGAAATTCCAAGCAGGGTGTCAGCAGAGATGAGAAGAGAGGCCACTGCTCATTGAGTCCAAACTCAGCACTGACCCACACACCCAGGCTAGGAGAGAGTTAGAGAAGACCGAGACATGGGGATCTTTAAAGATCACCCTAAAGTAGCTTAAAAAAAAAGGTCAGTCCAAAGCTTCAGTCTCTCCCAGTGCTGAACAAAACTTCCTGCCAGGCGGCTTTTCCTCAAGCCTAGTGAATACTACTCTAATTTACCTCTCTGCAGCAGCTGCTTAGGCACATTTGAAGGATGAAATGCTGTCCTCAGTCTTCCCTACTAATCCCAGTTATTCCAGCTTTTCCTATATTTTAGATCTCTGATGAGCCCCTTTTTATTTGTAGTGTTTCTCCAGTTTTCCCTGGTTTTTAAACTGTGTGTTCAACTGCATATATTCCAGTTGTATTTTTAACAACCACAGCAAAATGATACATACCTGTATGTCCACAGCTGAGCACCCTTCATGCATATTGATATTTATAGTTTACATAAATCAAGTTGCTTTTCTGCGGAAGGATGCAAGTGTTCCTTATTTTGCAGCTTTTGCAGTTCATTATTCCTGTGCACGTCTTCCTCAATTTATTTTCCAAATCAGCTCATTTAAGATGACTTTTATATTCGTGTTCTGATACCGTGCTAAAACTCCATCCCAGCTACAACTCCATCATTTAGGTTTTTAATGCCAGTGCAGTTTTTCAAATAATAATTTGAGGGAAGAAGACGCAGTGAATTATTTGCAGGTGTTATGAGATTGTGCCCTAGCACAAGGGGCATTGGAAGAGAAAGTAAAAAGGATATTTTTAAGATGCAATATCAAAAATCAGTTATCATTGATGAAAAGGGAGTGAGCTTTCAGTGCTGAATAAGAGCAGGTGGAGAGGAGCAGGCAGGCTGAGCCCTAACACAAGTGTGTTTTGGTGTGAGAAGGACTTGAAAAATACAGAGAAAAGATGAGGTGGAAACAGCAACAGGCTATGGAAACATCCTGTATCTGTGTTCTTTGAGACTTAAACTGGAGGAAATGACCTTTACATGATGAGTGTGCGTATGAAAGTGTAGCATGCTTGCACTTGGATAGTTTATTTGCTTTCTGACTGATTTTGGGGTTGAAATGTGATCACTGGGACAACTGAGTTGTGCTGATTCTGCTGAGATTCATGGTTCTAATCTTAAATATAGGGAATTTTGTCACGCTAATAGAGTAGAATGTAGTGTTAAACAGGATTTGCTGTGATGGTCAAGGATAGTGTATTGATGATCTTGTTAGACTAAAATCAGAAGTATAAAACATGAGTAGTGCAGACTGAGAGGACAGATAATGTTCTCAAATCAAAACTCACCTCTTGCACTATCATGCTTTGAATTTTAATTTTTGAAAGGGAATTAATATATCAGTCATCTTCAAAACATCTTTCTATGGTAAGCCAAACTGGCCTTTGCAAGCAAAGAAATCTTGATAATTCTGAGAAGTCTAATTGGAAAAGATGTGGCCAACCTCCCTCTGTGGCCATGCTCTCATTAGAGGAGGGGTTTGGTTTGACTGTTTCTACTGACAGAATGTGTCTCACTTCAACTCATGGCTGCCTTTTTCTCTGTGAAGGTTGTGTGTGGCATGGGATGCCTGGTAAATCATCCAGATGAATGGCATGAATAGAATTATTCTGGTTTCACTGGGTTTACAATGACTTTATGGCACACTGGCCTCATTTATTGCCTCATGTTATTTTAGCATAAATATGAAGTGCACAACAGGAGTAAATGACCAATGGATGTAGTAAATTCCATCAGGACTGGACTTTGGAGTCAGCAAATTACAAATATCAGAGACTGTTTCCTGCATTTTATTTGCATCTGAGTACTGGACTGACACCAGCTCTTCCCACACACCGCTTGGTTTTCCTCAAGGTGTTTTCCTTGCCTAAAATATCCTGAAATATGGATTCTGAAGGGATGATGAATGTACAGATCTCCTCTTCCAGCATCTGTAAAAAGCTGTGCTTAACTTTAGTGCGTTTTGTTCTCACATCTTCCCCTGGGGGGAAAAAAAAAACCTTTTTAAAAATTGTTATTCTGAATCCATCTTTTAAATGATTGAAAAGGATTTTTGAAATTGATTCTCTGGGCAACCTGTGCCAAGGCCTCACCACCCTTACAGGGAACAATTTTTTCCCAATATCCCATCTAACCCTCAGCGTGAAGCCATTCCTCCTTGCCTTGTCACTCCAGGCCCTTGTCCAAAGTCCCTCTCCAGCTCTCCTGGGGCCCCTTCAGGTATGAAAGGGGTTCCAAGTTCTCCTCAGAGCCTTTTGTTCTCCAGGCTGAACACTCCCCTTTAGAATTGTGTAAAAACCATCATACTTCAGAACTTAAAAGGAAACCCAGGAAATCTGTGGTATTATGATGAGTATCTGGTCTGCTAAGGAGTTCTGCATATCATATCTCTTTTGGGTTCAGTTTCTTCCTTTGAAAAGCAAAGGCATTTTGTTACTGATCTCTTTTATAAAGAGCTCAAGAATGGAAAATCATTAATACATAAAAATATCCCTATCTTTGGCTAAAAAAAAATAGTACGAAGAGTTGAGCCTGTAGGTATTGTTCCAACTAGCAATTTACATCTCATTATCTTCTAGAATATTAACTTTCATCACATTGTGGATTCTCCTTACACTGTTTCCTTTCATACTTAGGTTGACTGTAATATGAAATCACAGGAAAAATCTCTCTTGTTCAGTTCAAATTAATTGCGCTGTAGTTGAGGGATTTTGATAAATTGATACTTCACCCCCATCATCTTTGGACCTGAAGAGGATGGAAGAAAGAAAGATGAGATTTTATCCTAATATTTTGCTTTGAAAATGAGAAAGCCTATGTAATTATTTTCTTCTGCTGTATATGATTCTGTGAAGGCAAACCATGAAGGGCTGTGCTGATGGTTGGGCTCATGGGGTGAAGGGGCCTTTACCTCAGAACGTGTCACTTCTCCTTCCAGTGAATCATGATGGTATGTTTGGGGGAAAAGGATGCAGGTTCTCATGCTGACCTAGTCTGGCAGTCCTACAGAGGCACAGTTGTCCATGGTTTGTGGATTGTGTCTCTCTCTGGGTTATTTTCCTTGCACAGGCCTGGCCTCCATCACACACGGATCACGCTGATCACTGGATCAGCAAGACAGGAGGTGACTGCCCCGGACCCCTCCCCAAAACAAGCATTTTAAGCCCATGGTCAGCAGTGAAAAATGTTGATCTTTTCAAGTGGATCATCCTTATGCCTTTGCAGGGAACTCTGTCAAGTTTGACGTACTGCTTATGGGCTGAACCCAGTAAGAACCCAAGCCCACCGCTGAAGATGCTGAGCGCAGACTCTCAGGAGCCAGCTTTAGGCTTACTAAAAGATTGTCAGAAACCCACTTTCCTAATTTTTAGGACCAAATATACCTGCTGGAAATCAGAACAGTTCAGCTGATTCAGAATAATCTTAGTGATTTAGCACATTGTCCTTATGCTTCTTTGAAAGTCTTTTTTTAAGGAACAAGTCCCACCTCCCCTGTTTCTGTTTCCTTGTAATTCTTTCATTTGACTTGATGCAGCAAGATGATTTACAACGCTGCAAGCATCACAATTAGCCTGATACCAACATATAAAGAGACTTCTGATATTAATAATCCTCCTGGCCACCTGAGCTATCTTTTGCAGGCTTCTTTTCACATTTTCTCTTTTACAAACGTGTGTACACATGTGCATACATAGGTGTAGAAGATATTGTTCATTGAAGAGTTGTTTCATAAAAGCTTTTATTTTTCCCCTCAAAAATCCTTTTTCCCCTGGATTATTAGAGGCAGAGGCAGATTTAATCAGAAAAGAGAACTAAAAGTTTCCTGTTTTCCCTGTTACATGGTTTCTGAATCCTTTAAAAAAATATTATTTAATCAGTAGATGAAGCTAAAAAGAGGTTTGAAGTGTTGGGGATTTTTGTTACCAAAACTACTACAACTAGCCAACAGCCCCATCTGCCACACTTTCATCTTTCCATCCTCAGACCTGTGAATGTTTTCCAGCAGAACAGTGATTGCAGAAGCACAAATTTAACCTTAATGATTTCCTTGGTCACTTTTGTTGGTTCCACTAAAGATGCAAAACAAGCTTAGTGGCAACAGACAAAATGAAGGATCCCTCAGCCACCTAAGTGACACAGATCCTCCTGCTCCAGAGCAGGCTTTAGGGGAGACATATTTGTCTTTGAAATGGACCATGGTAATAAATTTCCAAAGTACCCCATGTTTAGTTGCAATTTGCAGCAATATCACTGCTGGGATAGCTCATTCCTTCTCTCCAGACAGGAATGGAGGGTGCTGCTTTCATGGCCTCTATGATAAATGACTGTGTACAAATCCCCAGCTCCTGTTCAGAATGGTATTTTCAAATGTGAGGTATCCTCCTAAAGGGCTAGGCAGTTCATTTTGTCATCTCTGCTTCGACTTCAACAGAAGCAGAAAACTCATTTCTCTCTTCGAAAAAATGTAATTTAAAACAAGAAAAAGACCAAACTTCCTTACAAAGAGAGGCATTTTGTTAAATCTGAATGTTAAAATGAAACCCAAAGTTAATTCAGGAGCGACTATGATTTCTTTCTATTATATTTTTTCTGCATCATTTATATGCAGATTGGAGGCACTTTTCAGCAAGTGTCAGTGGGGAGAGGACTAATGACACCTCAGGGGCATTAGGGAAAAATTCTCACCTGAGAAAGAACACAGACATCACTGCACCAAAATGCTGTGGATTTTCAGTTTATGCAAACTGTTTCCAACACCCCAACTTCTCAGTGAGGTCTCTAAATGGCATAAATCAGAACAGCTCCACTGAAGTTCATGATGGTGTCAGTAAATTGGAGTGCACCTTAGCCTTTGACTTTTTCCTTTTAACAACAAAGCCTCCAACTTATTGAAGATATTACACAAATGACCACAGCAGTGGTCATTTCAGTAATGTCTTCAATAAGTATATAGGTAATTATTTCCTCCATTGTTTGCATGTTTTTTCCTATTTAATTACCATTACTTTTATCTACACCAAGCCTTTAGTTTCCTACATAGAAACACAGAATGGCTAGGGTAGGAAGAGACCTTGAAGATCATCTAGTTCCAGCCCTCCTGTCATTTTAATTTCTGTATCATACCAAAAATAAGTTTCCCATTAAAGTAAAGTTACAAATATTTACTTCAGGTGACTGTTTATCTAAATACACTCTTTTACTCAGCATGAAAATGAGAGGTGGAAAACAACAAACAGAATTTTGCTAAATACAAATCTGGGCATTCCTGATACTGCATCATTGTGTTGCTGCTGCAACATGGATGTCTTTCTGCATGCTTTCATATTTTATTATGCTTTCTGAGTTGACACTCTTTTTTTTATCTCTCCTTCCCATGTGTCTCACTTTTGGGATACCTGAACTCTTTGATTTTATATATTTGCCTATATATATATATATATATATTTATTTATTTATTTATTTATTTTCTTTTCAATTTTTTTTTTTACTAGTGAATAAAACTGAGGTGCTTTGCTTAGGTTTCTGTAAAACAAGCAGACACAAGCTTTCTGTGTTAGATATTCAAAGAGAATGAGATAGAATAGTACTTCTCTAGAAAGATATTCTCTATGTATTTTTGTCATAGTGATGGACTGTATTTTCAGATCAGCAGTATACTGCATAACAACACAAAAGACTTGAATATAAGGTCTGCTTTTCCAAGTGGCTCTGTCAAATCAGTCTATGTGATAATCACTTTCTATCTTAATTGTCTTTCTTATACACCATCAACACATGAATTTAGACTCCAAGCTGGTTGATGTAGAAATTGTCTCCTAATGCAACCACGGCACTGCACACAAAGAGAGACTTCTCCTACATTGGAACCTCCTCTTATTTACTGATGAAACAAAAGATCTGTTATGGTTCTTCCAAAACATCACAGATACCTTGGATAGGGAAGTGAGGAAAGGAGCCTTCCAAGTCTTATAGCAAAGTGCACCTGAGTTATGATAAAAGACTTTCTCTAGTGCTGATCACAGCTCCTTGTGCTTTCTGTTTGCATCCTGGTGCCAAGTCCTGAATCATCAGCACACCTATTCCATGCAGCCATCTAGAGGAGTCAGCTGCAGATGGGAGCACGATTTAAAATAATGAGCCAATCACAGTTAATTTTCTTGGTATTTACTGTAATAACATTAATTTTGATGAACCCCTCCATTATTAATGTGAATGTCACAAGTGCTTCTATAGCATTTTCACTTGGATTCCATATTAATTACCTGGACTGTTAATCTAAAGTGCCACTACAGGAATATAATTGAACATAACTGTGAGGGGAATAGATTTCTTAGTCAATGGGAAGGTATGAGCTAAAAAAAAAAATTACCTTGGCTCACTGATTTCTCAGGCACAGTGAGGTGTCAGTGCCTTGGATGGAGCCACAGTCCCATAATGGATGCCATTTACTCTTCTGCAACGTGATGATACATGGCTGGATTACCATTTGAACTCATCCCTCTTTGCATGTAATGGACATAAATTGCATTTATGTTTTCTTTATAGCCCACTTTAGTGCCATCATGGAAAAAGCTTTAAAATAAATGAGAGCAGACCCACATTTCTTATCCAGTTTTCAAAAAGATGGACCAACTTGACTTTTTCTTAGGGAGTTTGAAGATAGTAGGGTATCCAAATAAAGGATGTCATTTCCATCTGTGAGAAGCAGCACGTCAGGTTTCTATAGCATGAGAGCTGTAAAGCTAATCTCTTCTATGGTTTCTGTCCAGTGCCTGTAATCACCCTCTTTATGAATTTTCTATATTGCAAGGGAGCACTATATAATTCACTAACTGACCAATATCTGTTATACTTTCCTTTTATGAGCCATTCCATGCCTCCTTAATACAGATTATCCCAGATAATTTAGATTCCACAAAAAAAGCGCTCCTCACCTCTTCTATTGTATTTTTTAAACCAGGGTTTAAAACCAGTGGGATAGAGATGGATCAAAAGCATTGTTAATGTGAATGATAATGTGTGCTTTCTGTTACTACTCTGCTTGATACCCCTCTCTCTCAGACTTTGTTGTTATCAAACATTTTCATTGACGTAATCTAAAACTCCCTCTTATTCCATTGCTGCACTCCTGGAGGTCCCTTTACCAGCCACTGCTTCAGACCCACGGTTCCTATTCTCTGGATTCTTCTCCTGATGCCCAGATGCAGAACTGGAGGCTCCAAAGAACCAGCATCCTTTGTGTGCTACCTTGGTACCACTGTAAATTACTCATCTGGACCCCTTGTTTGCTCCTTACTTTCCCAGCACCAGAAAAGCCTTTCCAGCACTTCATGAATGGCCCTTCCATGTCTCATATCCTTGAGTCATTTTCCTTTACAGTCTAACACAGTCATATCTTGTCTCCACTCACATGCCTCCATCTTTTCTTGCCTGTCTCCAAGCTTCAGTCTACTTTTTCCTTTCTTCCTCTGTGTGCACAACTTACTAAGGAAGAAAACATAAACCCAGGTATGCACCCAGATGCCTTGCTCTGCCATCCTGGCGTGGTATTGGCACTCACAAACACCCCATCACTGTAGCCATGATATTTTATGAAAAATCCTTTCCTTAGGATTTTTTCTCCTGAGAAGTTGAGAAGCCTCAGAAGCAAAATGTAGACAATAATTATCTGCTGCTGTGGAATGCAACAGGTGCATCTGTGATTGGTCTCATGTAGTTGTTTTGATTAATGGCTAATCACAGTCCGGCTGTATCAGATTGTCTGGTCAGTCAGATTTTGTTATCATTCCTTTTCTTTCCTTGCTAGCCTTCTGATGAAATCCTTTCCTCTGTTCTTTTAGCCTAGTTATAATATATATGTCATAAAATAATAAATCAGCCTTCTGAAACATGGAGTCAGATTCTCACCTGTTCCCATGTCGGGGCTGCCTGCAAATTCCCCCACAACACCACTGTCCTGATGGTCAGCATAGATCTGGGCCTCATATAAAGCAAATCCTATGCACAACTCCTCTGCTTCCAAAGGAGAAGACTCAGAGTATGATTTGAATGCAGATTTTGATGAGCTGCCTAACTGTTCCTCACAAGCAGAAGGTGGTTGGTCCATGTGCCATCTCTGCTAAGAGCTGTGAGCTGTCTGCCTGCAGAGATTTGGGTCCTGCTTTCTCCTGAATGACTGAAAATTGACTACAAATGTTTTAACTCCAGAAGAATCCATATCACTGATTTTCTGTGTGGTTTTTTTCTCAGGTTTGGGAAATATCAGCTTTCATCTGCATTCATCAGACAATGCTCCTTCTTATACGGAAAAATCCGAGTGTGTTTAGCGTCTGTCAACACTGACTTCATCACAGTCCTGGTGAAAACCAGTGAGGAATAAGTGAGAGAAAGATATGAAAGCATAATAAGTCTTATCTGTCTCTCCCAACACATCAGTGTTGAAGAATTATGAAGAACCCTTTTCTCAGTCTCAGCCTCTAAGATCACAAACCTTGTCAGTCAAGCTTCTAAAACCCAGGGTTGCTAAACATGTTACAGCATTGTGATGATGTAACAGATGGCAGGGAGCAAGACACCAACAGAATGTCATTATATCCTGAGGAAACTATTTTAAAATATGGCAAACACATCAAAAGCTCCTTTCACATATTCTTCCAGGCCTAACAGGAAAATACTCTAACAGCTCAGCAAGAATATTAGTGGAGCTCAGTAAAATTAAGTGTTGGAAACTGCTTTTCCAACTCTGATAGAAGCTACCACCTATGTGTGAAATATTAAGAGCTTTATGTTACAGCTGGATTTCTTAAAAGAGAAGCAGGGGTTGCCAAGCACATTAATTATTAGGGAAAAGATTTAATGATGATTTTAAACTTGGGTGAGAGATTGACTATATCAACTGAGCTGATGTGCCACTGCTTGAGAAAGGTCATTTCCTTTAAAATAAAACCCTTTCTAGTCACTGTGGGCTGTCCTCATCACTTTTTATGGTTCTTACAGAGTTTCACATGCCAGATGAGGACATGCTTTACCTTGTGTATTTTCTGCAAAAGCAGAGGAGCTACATCAATTTACAACATCCAAAAATCTGCCTCTTTTGCCAGGCTGTCTCTCACAACGAAGTACAGCAGGATTTTCTGTGTTGCCACTGAAAACCTTGTTTTAATGACTGTCTTCTGCAGAGAATTTGTTTTAATTTTTTTACTTATGAGATCACTCTTTCAAGAAATGATTCACCTTAACAGCAGGGAAAATCTGACTGCAAAGGGCCCCAAATTAGTGATCAAATTAATCCAAAGGCATACAGTTCTTAATCTTTAAAATAATAAAATAGCAAATTTAAGCTTTTTTTTGGTGAATGCTTTTTATTTTCAGTCGCAATTTGATATTTCTGCTTCCAATGAGATCTCTTGGGCTGACTGAGAAGCTGAGTCAAAGAGCAGTTAGCCAAAATGTTTCAAAGGTGTCAGTATACTCAGTGCTGACATGAGAAACCTGGGATTATCCAGCAACCAGACACTCCAATGGTAGCTCACTGCCTCAGTGCCTGACAGTGCCAAAGGCGCCAACATATTCCTGGAGGGCAGGAACAGGGTCTCCATGGAGAAATCCCTCCACAGAGTCAATCCCTTAAGTGAGTAGCTGAGAATTGCCACCCAGAATAAGAAAAGAACATTTATTATACTCCTCCCTTTCAACTTTCTCATTTTGCTGCTCCTTTATCAGCTACCAGAAAATGCCCTTTCTATCAGCATACTACTGCACAGACATTGTGCAAAGTGCTGGGGAACAGACTGAGCATAGCTGAGAGCTTATTAGTGATGGGCTTAACCAATTAATAAGCATGCTGTCTGTGGTCTCTGAAAGCCAGAATGGAAATGCTTTGGGCTCCAATTCCTCTTGCTCATGATGTATTTCTTCTTCCCTTTTGCTTTGTGGGGTCTCTGATTCATGGCTGCTTTATACAACGTTAGCATATAGACTAATTAAAAAGGATTTATCAGGTTGAGCTCGTGATGACTGAAGGATCCCTTCTCCCTTGGCAAGGTTTGAATATTTGACTAGCTCATTAATGCTTCTGCTTTTTCTCTTTGTAAGAGGAGACTGAAAAATGAAAGAAGGGATTTGCTGTGCAGCTTTAGATGAAAGGTTGGTTAATTTATTTTTAAAGCTGTCTAAAGGGGTTAAGCCCTACTCTGATTTACACCAAAGGGCAACTTATAACCCCTCAGCAAAATAATTACTCATTTACATTGACAGGCACCATTTATTTGCAGGATTTCTTCAATGTAAACAAGAGAAAAATTTATATGAGGTTTTTCTCTTTAGAGGGTGTAAAATTGGCAGAGCTCTTTTGAATCTGTGTGAATCAGGAGTTACCTTAGTTGATCTGGTTTTGGTATTTCAGACCATCATAATCTTCAAATTACAGGAAAATACCCTTATTTATGCCACCTGGGGATTTGACCCTTGAATTAAAAAAATGTCCAGTACATGACTCTTATTCTGCCACTATTCACACAGCCTTTCAAGCAGAATTACTCCAGATTTACCTTGCCACAGGTGAAATCCCTGCATCTTCAGAAATGGAGTGCCCACATAATAATTACAAGTTTCCAAGTAATTTATATATCCAAAATTATACACACATATTTTAAAAATGCCTCCTATCAGTGCTAATCTTTGATGTTTGGCTGGATTATTATTTTAGGAAGATTGTAACCCTGACAGCTTTAAGTGCCCACTATGTCTTCCTTTTTTATTCTTTCCAAAGTGCTTGAAAGATCCCACTGAGTCAATTACACACAGTACCTCTTAATAATGTCCTCTTCCTGGCACATCATTGTTTTCCTTTATGTTTATTTCAAAAGGTTAAATTAAACAGGAGAGTAGAGATAAATCCACATTATGAATTATAAAAAGTTACCACATGCTCCTGAGAATGCCTGGAATTTTGATGGGAAGGATTTAGTGAAGCAGTGCCCTGGGGAAGTCAGTGCCAGAGAAAGCCAGGATTGTTTAAGTCAGAGGAAATCTGGGTGCATGAACTTTGCTGTTTACAAGTTTATTTTTCCCTTCACTAGGAGTCTGGTGCCAGACAGCCTCTTGCTTGCTGACTCCAACAGCTCCGTTTGCCTGAAAATCCCTGCACGAGGTAGAAGATTAAGTGGATGCCAAAGAAAGTGGAACAAGTCCCAGTGGTTGTGAATCCTCGGGAAAGGATTATTTTGACACCATCCAGCACTGATTTAGGTCCTGACCCTTCTTTCAGCAAGGTGATCCTTAGAAAACTCTCTAGCTCTGTGATTTTCTGAAATTTGGCTACAGGATGGAGTTACTTGTGTGGGAGAGAGAGTTGCTGCTTCATGGGAATAGCAACAGTGAGCATCTGAATGCTACAAGTGAATCCCATAGCCTTTCCTGGTGCTGCACCTCTCTGGAATGAAAACTTTGCAAACTCTTCACTGTGCGACTTTGAGCTTTATCTTCACTGTGGACTATGAAACACTGGCCACATCTCTCACGCCAAAGTTGCATCTCATAATGAGTGAAATATTATTCATATTGCCTTTGAGTGAGTACATAAAGCACCTTATGAGCCTTCCAAATATAAAAGGTGATATAAAAGGAAATAGTAATATGCTCACATAAATATTAAAGGAAAACTGACACTTCCCTTTTATAAAAGCAATATCCATTCATGACTTAATATTTTCTAGAATATACTGAAAGATAAAATCTGCGTGTCCACATTTTATGGCAAATTCTTGTCTACAGAATTTCACTTGGAGTTTGCTCACCCTCCTCATTTCTTCCTCAGTAAATCATTAAAAGCAATATGGCTTGTAAACCTGTTGAGGACAGGACTCCCTGAAATTCTTTTCAAAAAAGGTCAGGAAGGAGAGGTTTGTTCTGAGAAGCAAGTGATGAGAAATGAAAGGAAAAACATCAGCTTTTTATGCTGCAAATAGAAGAACATGGTGCTGAATCTCAGAACAGGCAGCAGCAATAAATGTCAAGCATAGTGGGTAATAAACTCTATCTCCAAGAGTATGAGGAGTAGCCAGTGTGTTATGCAGGTCATCATTCCTTCATTGTCCTCTTTTTAGCTTTCCCATTGCACATGGCCACCTGAAACCAATGAAGTCTGTAGCAAAAAAAAGCCAAAAAAAAAGGAAAAAAACCCACAAAGCAGGGCTTTCCCTGTGCTAGTGATAAAGCCTATTTGCCATCTGCTCTAAACTGTTGTATTGCCTAACATAAATTGGTTTTGCCTGTCACTTCAGAAGTCTCTACTGAAATTGCAACAAAATGGTTCTCTGGCCTCCCTTTCATCCTCAGTGACACTTCTTTAGAATTACCAGCACCTCCACTTCCAACTTCCTTTTTTGTCAGTACTCTATCCTCAGGAAGATACCTAAAATAGGGAATGGGTTGTGGGGTTATGGCACCTAATTGTAGGCATTTGCACCAGCTGGCTTTGATTTCCACGTCTGGACAAAGGTTCAAATCAAATAATCTAGTTTGAAGACTAGTGGAGGATGAAGAACCAGTCAAGGCAGTGATGGATTATCTGAATCAGCCATTATTCAAGACTTTATCCTTCCCTAGTGACATATCCACCACAGCAGAGATGCACAGAACGAAGCTGCCCCTGCCTCTGCTGATTTTGGAAAGCGCAGGTGGGAAAAGCAGAGGGAGCAGAGTCCCAGCCCTCCAGCCTTGGCTGAGGACAGGTGGAGAGGCCCCGAGAGAGGAATGTCACACCCAGCTCTGGAAGCAGAAAGGGTGTGGGAAGTAGCTACTAAAATTAAACATACAGGAGATCCTGTCTCAGTGTTTATCAAAAACCAAGCCAAAAACTCACTTATGGGAATGAGCAAGCCAGGGCTGGGCTGCTTCTGCCATAAGGCAGGAGTGAAGAACTGAAGACACTTCCATGCTTCCATAAGGATGGCCACTCACAATTTGAAGGAAAAATGCCTTTCTCTGGGCTTCTTTCTCAGAAGGGAAGACTATCAGCACAACCCAGCTTTTCCCTCGGCACCTCTAACCTGGGCCGTAGGGTTTTAATGTATGCAAAAGGGGGAACAGCCATTTTTTAATCTCAGTTTTCTGCTCCACCAGGCCACTACCTGCTTTGCTTGAGGCTGGAGCTGTCTCTGGAGCAGTCCCTCCAGTAATACCAATAAAGCAGAATGTCACAGCTCCTGTGGCTTTGCATATTAACAAGGCTATTAGGGCTCCTAAATGACATAGTATAACTGTCCTCTTCTCATTCCCTGGGAACTCCTCCTTTTCAAAATTATTTTATTTACATGTGCAGTGAAAGTCAGGTCAGGTAATGAGTTCAGAGAACTTTGTGAATTTATTTCATTTTTCAAAACCAGCCTGAGTTTACAAGTTATTCTCCCTTGTACTCAATTACTTAGGTTGGAGTTTTGTTTTGTTTTAATTTTTTTTGTTAAAGGGCATCCTGTTTCTTTAAATAAATCCTGACTCCTCCAGGCCTTTTAATTCTAAGTTGTGGAACTGTTGGCTTCTGTAGAATAACTCATCACAAAGTATATATATTCAATCCATCTACTTTATATTACGCTACTTCTTGCCCCACAGTGCTGCTCGCTCATTTGTTTTCTGTGCTGACTGATTATTATTTATGCCAGGCCAAGAATTTCCTGCAATGACTATTGCCCTTTAAAAATCCCCATTTTACAGTTCCCTAATTACCCTTTTAAAAAAGCTATTATTAAGCGGCAAAATGGTCATAAAAAGACTTGGCAATCCTAACAAAATCTGATCTATATAAACTCTAATAGAAAGTCATGATAATTTCACACAATTCCATTCAGATATTTCTGGATTGGAACATTTTGATTTTAAAATTACTTAATTGATGGATTTTAATTTTATTACCTGTTATAGATTTTTAAAGAAATCATTTGGACTATAAAATTTCATGTTCAGTTAGATTTTTTTTTTGCCAGACCTCTTCTTCAAAAGAAGCTGGTGTCTTCCAGTATGTGTGTGTGTTTGTGTGTGTCTGGGTTTTTTTTGGCCTTATTATAATATCCTCCCACAAAAGACCCATCATAAAGGAATTATGGCAAATGTTATTTACATCTCTGACCAGTTTCAAAGAAACTAGTAATAAGAACAGATTCTGTAAATTGTCTGAATTTTGTACGCAATTCGAATACTGCATGACTGCCCCACCTCTTCTTTCTCTCCAACAAAAAAAAAGCCACATTGGTCCTTAAAAAAATAAAGAAACATGCATAGTAAGTTATACCAAACAGCCTCAAATACAGAATCTGTTCTAGTGCCCTGAAAAGATTCTTTTCCTTTCCTGTTCCTATTCTCCTATATTAACTTGGTGGCTTCTTGAGTTTCCTAAACTTGTGCAAATCTTTCTAAACTTGGCCAGACTCAGGAAATTATCCTGAGTGAGAGAAGACTTGGCCCAGCACAATCCTGATACACTTCTGCCATATGGCAATAAAATCCCTTAGACTTTTCTTAGGTTTGATGAAAACTAAGCATTTCCCAAAGGTGCAGTATTTGGAGAATCCTGGGAAGATTTTGCCCACTCTTTTCTACACTGTACATTATTTTCCCCTGAAGCAATGGGTTCATCTGCGAATTTCAAATGAAGCTGAAGTCAGACTTCTCAAATATTTCTACAGGCAGGATGAAAGCCCAGTTAAGGCAACTTTCCCCATCCTTAATTCAATTAAGATACTCTAATGGGGATTGTCCTCTCAGATATGGAAGAAGAAACTCAAACAGAATGAAGAGCTTTTCAGAATTTCTTGATATTCATGACTTACTGACAGTGAATTAATATTAACTGTGAGTAAAAGCTTGAAAATGAACTTTAAAAGCTGCAAATTGCCCCTGTTTATGCCTAATGATCATTTTCCAAGTAACAGGTGGCTGATTGAGATTTTCAGCTGTCTTAAAAGGTGATGAATTATGTTAGTTCTTCTCCAGGTGCTGTTGAATTCCTATATTATCCTCAAAAAACATGTCTTTTCCTGTTAGCTAATATTTCATGGGGTGTCAGAACATTTATAAAACTGTCATATTGCTGAGTGGCAAATAGCTGAGAATGACAAAAAACATTAACAGTGAAAGATGATGTCCTCAAATGATTAAATTAAAAGATAAAGTAATCACAGAAATTATTGTTTACCAAAACTCCTGGTGAGCAGGACCAGAGTGCAATTTCTCCTAATTCAGTTTGTCCTTTTCCACACACTATTTATCCATGTCCATTTTTTCCCCAAGTGATTCTCCCGAGTTCATCACCCTACAAATGAGGTCCTCTTCTTCTGAGTCAGTTTGTGGTGCTGCTCTGTACAAATGAAGGCAAACCCCTAACCAAACCTTTACAAATCTTTGCTTTTCCTGATTTAAAGTTCTTTAAAACTCTTCTCCTCTTTGAGGATGCCTACAAGTGAAAATCACACAGAGACTATTACATGAAATGATTAGGGAAGACATGAAATCAGTGAGTGTCTTAGAAATATACTATACAGGGATTATTGAAGGGAAAAAACCAACTACCAGGAAACAAATAAATGACTGACAACTGGTGATGTGATGAGAGAAAAACACTGTCACTTTACAGTTCAAAAGAAATCTGAAGTCAATGATTCTACCCATTTTGCACTTCATAGAAGTATTGCAGATTGTTTGGATCAATAGTAACAACTAATATGCTACCAGTCACAACTTTTATTCCAATAAGTCATTCATCAAAGGCAATCATGTTTTTTCTTCAGAAGTCCATGCATTAAGTAGAAAAACATCTGAAGTGAAAGTAAAACCCTGTGCTGAATTCAGCATGGCTATTAGACAACCACACCCATAGACATAGAAATGGACTTGTTCCTCTGCTGAGCCCACTAACCAGCTCCCAGTTAAGATAATTCTGCCTGGAAAGATATTTTGGTTTACAAAGGATTTCCAGATCTGCAGAATCTATCCTCTCCACAATTGCTCCAAATTTTTGTAGAACAAACACTCAGTTTCAGGGTTCAAAATCTTTATCTTGCCTCTCATTTAGACATGCCCAACTTTAAACAGCCAGCTCTCAGATCTGATTGGACTTTTTTTGGCTGGATTAAAGAGCCCCTTAGGATCTGGCATTTTCTCCCCACAAAAGTACTTACACAGATAATCAGTACAGTGACCTCCCAGTTTGGGGTGCGCATTTAAAAGTTTTACTGCTTAATTATTGGAGACAAGCAGCCAGGGATTTCATTGACTCAGGCAACCTCGTCATGGATCAGAGGCAGTGGTGGCACAGCTGAAAATAGAAGCAATCCTTCTGGGCTGTGCTTACATGCACTGATCATAAGCTATCTGCCAGATAATAGTCACACTTTGCTGGAGTACACAATCATGAGTGTATTGCTCGAGACATAATATGTTGTGCCACTAATGGAAAATAGCTCCAGTGGGATGGGGAATCCAACCAAGAAGAAACTTAAAAATAAGTTTGGCAGTTCTGCATTGAACTCCTCCACTGCAACAGACATTTGCTCTGATCTCAGGCACATCACTTAAATTTGCCATGTTCCACCTAAAAGCACAGCCCTGGCAATACGGTGTGGGGAGAAGGGTGTGAGACACTGATTCACCCTGCTCCAACAGGAATACCAGGCAACCTTCAGTGCAAGTGACATGAAATAACCTTTATGATCCAAATTCATGTTACCTGGCTGCATCCAACACCACCAACTCTGAGCACTCGCACCACAAAATCAGCGTTTCTGAAAGTGCAGAAACATGAAACTCCACCTTTAACTAAAAAATAAGCATTTCAATCCTTGTATCAAGAACATGTGAACCATAACAGCTTAAAGCACAAAGCAATATTAATAAATAAAGTTTTATAGTTTCATCCACTTTTTTGCCTTTCAATCATTTTTGGTGGCTATAGCTGATTATAGGAAATCCCCAAGGTAAACACATAAGCCACAATTACTTTCAATCTCCTGTTGCTGTTAAGAGTTTGCTCTGAATAAGGCCATGTAATGGCACATCAAACTAGAGAGTGTCAAGTTTATTCTTCAGTGTAATGCTAATATTAAAATGTTTTTTCTTTACTCAAATTCCATAGATTTCTGGTCATTATTTTCAGACTGAGTTTTTCTCATCCATTATCTCTGAGCTTAGATAGTCCTACTTTGATATTTTTGCCTTCATGCAGAGGGAAGCTGGTTCTGAAAATGCAAATTAATAAACATATAAAAAGAAGACCCTGTATTTTAAAAGAAAACATATCCTTATTAAACAGAGAAGTATCTATTTTGAGGAGCTCAGTCTGAGATACTGAAAGAGGCAAAAGTTTTGTATGGATTGTTTGCTTTTTTTAAGAGTACCCAACAGTGAAAAATAAACTTCTAAGGCACTAAAGCTTGGATTTAAAAAAAAAGTATTTTTCAGATACATAAGGGCTCAATTTAAAAATATATATTTATTTTTCTATCAAGATTAGGCTTTTGATTATTGTATGCTTTTCTAGTTTAACAAACCCAATGTTGCATTATGTAACTACTCAAATGTGTCTATTTAATGGACAAGATTTATTTCGAATAATGACTTCCCAGAGAAAAACAGCTTTAAACAAACCCTGGTGCAACAGCTGCTTCTAAATTCCAGCTGAATTGTGCCTCCCACTCCCCAGCACTGCATGGCCAGGCGTGAAGGAGTGACAGCCTTCTCCAGCCAGAGCTGGGCACTTCATCTACTGCCTTCACAGACATTTGTATCTCCAAGATGATATTGAAATAATATCAAATAACAGCTTCCCCATTCCTTGCCTGGGTCATGGTTATGCCTTTCCCACCCCTAGGCAGAACAGTGACACATTTTTTAGGAGGATTTTACTGCTCCCCTGGTACCATTCCTGGCCATGGCCACACATTCACTGTGGCTCCAGCCCTCTGGACACGTTCTTATTAGAGCTGTGCACATACACAAGTGTGTGCACTTGGAAATTTGTCATGTTAGATAAGAATTAGGAAGCACACTAGGTACCAGATCAGCTAATTATCTTAAAATAACCATGAAGAGATCTCCTTGGAGCAGGACATCCTGCCAGCTGTGTCCCAGCGGGGGCCAATCGCTCTCTGCTGGGGAGCATCAAGACCTTTTCTTCGGAGGACTGGAAAGCACTTTAAAAATGATAATTAGATGCAGATCAAAGATATCCCTAGGAGCAGCCAGGTATTAACATCCCTGTTCTGAGCTCCTGTTCTGAGTAAGAGGAACCAAGTTCCTCTGTAAACTTGTGGCTGGTTAAATAGAGGGCAGCAGCAAGAATGGCCCCATGGTAGGATACTTCAACTTGCGAAGGCGAAGGCTCATCTATAACTGGTGGATCTGAAGATGTTTGATGTTCTCAAAGTGAAATACACACACCCTGAAAACAGTTAGGAACTGACCCCTCTTTGCAGAAGAAGGGGACTCAGCTGCACAGCCTGAGTGTCACACCCTGAGCAAACCTCTGGGGCAGCACATTGGCATTTCCATCTGTGACAGGAAGGAATAAGAATCTCCACCTGGTAACATTTTTCACTGGATATCTGATAATTCAGAAAGCTGCAGGAGGGCAAACATATGTTTTAAATACAAAGAAAGAGATTTTTGTGCCATGGGGGCAAGTGGGCAGGCATTACCTTTGCCTGCAGTGACAGGGCCAGCAGGCAGCACAGCTGGGAGCAGGAGCTGCTGTTTCCTACACCATGCTCCAAGGAAAGGCATGTGCTGCTTGCAAGCACACAGTAAAGTAAGGATTTACAACAATAACTCCAGAGTTTGAAGTGGCCATTAGGTCAAACAGGTAACAGCAAACACTGTTTTCCCCATAATGATTTGTCTCCAGTTGAGTGTCAGGGCACTCATAGGCACACACATTATTTTCCTGGTCAGAAATGGAAAATGGTTGACTTTTTGATTTAAAAGCACCTGTTCTCACACTAGTCCTGACAGTCTTGTTAGCTGTACCTGAACTGTGAGATTTTCAGGGCTAGAGCAGACCATGGGGTGAACTTGCCCCATGCTGCAAACACGGACATTCATTAGAGCTGAACAGCAGCTGACCTGAAATAGAGCACTGCTGTTGTGGTACTTCCCCTCTGATCTCATTCCCCTTCATTCTCTGATCAAACAGATGAAGACACCTTGTTTGTTTTTAGAGACTTTCATCAAAAAAAAAAAAAAAAAAAAAAAGAGAAAAAAGATATTAACATTTAAGTATTACTCTTTTCTATGGTCCGAAAATTGTGATAAGTTGCAGCTTTGTGACTCTAGTTGTCTCCATATATTCTTTCATATGCATTTATGTTTGCTCAAAACACTTCTAATAGGGGAAATTGAAAAACAGTAACTATTTTTTTACACAGAGTGCTTGTAATTTCAAATGGTGTTCCAGTATGGAAACTGGGAAATGAATTAGCCATTAATTCATTCAGAAGTTCTCTTGATTATTCCCCTGTGAAAGTATAATTTTTTTCTTCTTTTATGGTAGTAAGGAGAAGGGAGAAGGATACAGTATGTATTTTTCTCCCCAAATTCTTCCAATTCCTCTGTCATCTTTCATCTTCCTATTGAAAGCAGAAGAAAAAGGATAGAGAATATGCAGAGAACGCACTCAGGAAAAGAAAGGAAGAGTTCTTTGAAAGTTTTCAGTCTACAGAAAAAGGCTACTTTGGGAGGGGGGCAAGAAGCTCTAAAAATGTTAAATGAGTACTTCAAAATTTGACATTTCAGACTTTGATGTCCATTGCTGTAGGGTAAACATTCAATAGATAATATATTGGAAGCTTTTGTCAAGCATAAACCTTAGATTAGTAAGATAAAAAGGTCATATATAGATTTAAACAGAAGCATTAGAGACTATTGAATTGGTGATTATTTGAATTATTGGTTTTAATAGTACTGTGACCTACACATGAAAAAGTAGGCTCAGAGATTTATTATCAGTTTTTAACTGTAAAAATGTTATAACTTGCTTAGTGAAGGTGGGGGTCAGAGTTAAGGCAGATCATAGGATATTAAGAAAACAATCTCTGGGAGGTCAAGAGACAGAAATATCTATTCAGACTGAAACTGTATAAAAAGAGGCAGAATGAGAAACTAA
Source organism: Geospiza fortis (assembly GCF_000277835.1). NCBI lineage: Eukaryota > Metazoa > Chordata > Aves > Passeriformes > Thraupidae > Geospiza > Geospiza fortis. The sequence continues at coordinate 3,174,961 of NW_005054300.1, read as the reverse complement.
GTAAATTAAAAATAAATGAAAAAGAGTTTGTGGAATCCAGTGGGGAAAACCTGAAGGAAATAATTATGAGCACAGACAGGGATGTGAGCACTTCTGCTCCTGAGTTCAACCATTGCTTTGCTTGGTGACTACACTCTCTCTGTAGGTTCTCAAAAAATTGAGTTTGCAGCTGGTTAGCCTCAGAAATGTGATTATCAGCAATGGGAAAGCATTAAGAAAGGACTACATGCAATGAATAGAAGGAAACACTTCCAGATGGTAAAATTAATTAGAAAGTGAAGCATGCACGTGGGGAATTTCTAAGAGGCTCACTGCAAAGGTCACTGAGCACAGGACTGAACCAAGCATGGCAGATATTGGCTGAGGGATTTCCATGGCCAGACATGGCCCCCTCTGTTACTCATGAAGAACCTTTTTTCTTTGGGGGGGTGAAAATCTTCACAGAGTTTATACCAATAGTCTATTTCTACCAACATCAATCAGGATCCCTGATGGACCCACTTCTTTAGGTAACATGTAGGAAGTTTAAATCTTTTATCCACCACAGCTGGTACATAAACATAGGTTAAATCCAAGACAGAAGAGGACTTGACTGCTTGACACATATAGCATGATTGCAATTGCCAGTCACAAGTCTCCTGAAACACGAGGACACTTCAGATGTCCTGAAGACCAGCCAGACTCTTCTTTGAGTTCCCTGTAGCAGAGTCTGTGGTTTTTATTGCACTCTCAGCCAGGGTGTGAACACAGAAGATGATTTATTTATGAATTTTGCCTGGCACAAACACACACAGAGACACATGTAGCATGTGAGAAGCACCTGAGCAAGGCAAGGTGCCACAATATGAGTACAGTTCTTTTCTCATCCTGCAATTAAGCTGACAATAAGCCCCAGGCCAGCTCTGCCTCATGTCAGAAGGACACCCAAAGTCTTCTGATAGCAAATGAGGCTGCACTAATGCACTGCATAATTTACTTTCCAAGGGGTGGAATGGGGATTTGCAACAGCTAAAGATGTTTGTGGATTAAGAAGATATCCATGCCTTTAAATGTTCTGTGTTTACAGGGACTTCTGGGAATGCTTCTGAAGTGCAGTGGCTTCCTGCACATGTCTTACTCCCCACAAAATAAATGAACTACACCATGAACTTAAAGTGAAGAGTAAATATTTGTCCACAACCAGAAACAAAGATTTTGGGGGAGAATCTAATGATCCTGGGAGAAAAAAAAAATCAATAATTTCAATTTTGTTTCAACATGCACCACCTTTATTGTATATTGATTTTTCTACCTTCACAATCAGCTTCACACCAGAAAGTGAGATAGGAGGGTGACCCACCTCCCTTTTTTACCACTATCAGCTTTTACAAAAATCCATGCTCTGCTGCATCACTGGAACAAATGTTACATATACATGGTCACTAGAGAAACTTTAAAAGTGAAAAAAAGAAAACAATTTCACAGTCAATGTTTTAGGACCAGAGACCACGTGGAAAGGGAAGCCAGTAACGAACAGACAGTAAAAATGCAAGGCAGAAAAGAGAGTTTTAAGCAAGGTGGTGGCCAGCAATGCTCTAGAAAGATGCAAGAGGGCTCCTTGAAAGCCAATCTGACTGCTATTGATCCGTGTCTAGAACTGAGAAGTCAAAGCTAAGATGTGATAATAGGAATTGTGCAGGGTGCCTGTAGTTACATGGAAAAACTAGACTTTGTTTCTAATGCCCATAGCAAAAGCCAAGGCATAACTCTCCTGGTTTTAATCAAGTTCTGGCAATAACATGAACCAGTTCATGGAAAGTGGTTCTGTTATCAGCTGTCAATAAGCTCTCTTCAGCTGCAGTGCACAGATATAAGACTGGATCAGATTTTCTTTACATTCCCATGTTTTATGCACCTGCTTTTTTATTTATTTTTTTAATGAACTGACCTATGATTTTCACTGGTTGAGTAGAGTAAAAATGGCAAGAACCAGCTGCTGCAATTTGGCCTGAGGACATATGCCCTGGATGTGTAATTCCTAAGATGCTCATCAAACTGCATTCATAACAGCTTGACAGATTTTAAAGGTATTTTTGAGGAGTAACTGCAGGACAAAAAAAAAAATCCAACAAAAGAAACAGTAAATCTGTCCGGGATCCCTGCAGGACTTGGCTACAAGATTTGTTGATGTCACATAGAAGATCAGATAATCCATTCAATATTTATTGCTATTTAATAGAGTGAAAGGTTTCCATCACCCATTCAATAGAATGCCAAATTAATGGTCACATGCAAGACTTTGGCAAAGATTTGCTTTACGCTCTTGCTAAACTTTCTCACAGTATTCCTAAGCTCAATGCTTTCTTCCTATATGATCCTGACAGAGGTTACTTTTATTTCTAAGAGATTTGTGCCTTGTGCATCACTTAAAAAAGAGTCTGCTCAAAATCTCCAACAAACTTTTTCTTAGCCATAACAACAACACTGCCAGCACAGAATTTCCTGCCATTATTTCTGTCCTATTACAACATCCTTAGAGCAGTGAAAATCAGATGAAGAAGAAAAAGAAAACCTAACTTAATGTACTGATTTTTTGAAATATTTGTAATTAAGGGACCAACAGCATGAATGTTGAAAGCAGATGTTGGCAATGTTAGCTCTTCCAGGTGGATAATTAAAGTAAATGTTGTTATAAATAATCTCCATAAGAGAGCATTCCAGGATTAGGAAAATAATAAGAACCAAGATGTGCAGATATGTAATGTAAGTAATGTCCCGCCCAATGCAAGGTAAACTTGATATTTCTGCACTCTTTTCTCAGGATATGAAACTGAAAATTATTCAAGTTTATTAAATTATTGTGAATTTTAAGTATGAATTTTTAAAAAAAGTGTAGCTAATGATATTTCTTAGGTGAACTTTATATGCTTGTATACATATTTATTTACACAAATATGAACATATGAACAGACATTAACTTTGGAGAAGTTGGATGAAACACTAGACAGTAGGCAGAGAGATTTCTTGGCTGATGGGAAGACTTTTCCCTGTAGCTCTGAATCAGCTTGAGTTTGTTAGAGCATAAACACCCAATCTATTTTCAGAGCGAGAACAAAGACTGGATGGTGCAATGAAAACTTGCAAACATGAAAAAATGAAATTAAGTTGACCAAAACAGAATAGAAGTCTGGGGTAAACTTCAAAAATTCTGTCCCACCAAGCATACATGACCCATCTGCCCCAGGCCTCTGGATCTGTTGCTGCAGATTTTGGAAGTGTTACAGCCCGGGGTAAAATCTTTCAGTGGGATGAACAGTCACTGAGCAATTCTCTTTCATGTTTGCCAGCCAGCCACATTTGCTTTCAGCAATGTGTACAGGGATCTCTCACTTACCTGTGATTGTTTCCTGCTCTTCAGTTTCACAGTTTTCCTTTTAGCAGCTGGACCTCTCTCATTTGAATTTCAGCCTAATTAGGCTACAAGATTTTGGCAAGCTCTGTCCATTCCTATTATTGCAAATGGGCCTCAGTTTATTGCAGAAGCCTGTCCAAGTCAAAGAAAAGAGTATTTGCTGTATTTTCTTTACTGGAAATTTTTACAGGCTTCTACATGACCTCAAGCTTTGCTCAGCCAGTGATTGCCCCAGGTCTCTTAACCTGGAATCTGCTGGTCAGATTTATGCTTCTGGAAGCCTTGTTGAACATCTGGGCAGGAAATGAGCTTGATCATTTTAAAATATTCACTTTCCAGAGACAAATCAAAATCTGAATAGTTTTAGAGACATTCAGGATAGCCAAAAATTAGAATCCAGGTGGTTATGGATGATCCATAATATTGACCTAACTGTACCAGCAGCACTTCCTGCAGACTTTGTATCAGGTTTGAGACAAAATTCCCTTTGGACACAGCGCAATACTGAAGGTGGATACATGCACAATACAGCAACAAAATGGCACCAGGAAGCCTGTTAGGATGTGTCTGTGATTACTTGCTGGAGAAGGTTCTTTCTCAATGAAAAGTCTGTTTCTCAAAACGAAGAAATGTTAATCAATCAAATGAACATCTAAACACTATTATGTGGCCTTTGATAAAACATTCCATTACAATGTATTCAAAACAAGATGCTGAGATTTACCCAAAGGAAAACCAGCCAGAAAAATAATGGCTTTGAGATTTACACTAATAGATTTGGATTTTATTCATAATTAAAGAACGAGATCCTTTTCAACATGACTGCAACTGTTAGCAGAAGAAATAAAACATTATTTGCATAATTTATTATCTTCTATTATTAGTCTTTAATATTAGTCTGGGTTTTTTTAAAAACAATCACCTTGTATTTGCCCAAGCAAGAGTATAACACAGTGAGTGTATAATATTACAGAATGTATGCCTTTCCTTAGTAAAGATTTTTTTTTCCAAATTCTGTGAGTTAACCATAATAATCTAATTTGTCTGTTGGCCACTTTATCCTGTCCAAGATTCTAGCACTCCTATCCCTTAAAACCCTGCCTCATTAACCTGCCACATTTGCATATAAGGGAGCCCATCAATTAATGCAGCTCAAAATAAGAATTACATTTTCATGACAGATCATTCAGAGGAAGTGTTTATGTAGAGTAAGTGGGAATACAGAAAAACAACCTCAGAGTACCCAGGAGAGAGAGCTGTTTGGAACAGCTGTAACTTGATTATTAAAAAAATAAAATTTAATGGGTATAGAAACATAAAACCTAAAAAGGCTAGAGCTTCTTTATGCATAAACAAACATTGGCAGCCTTGACAGTAATGAATGGCCTTCCATGAATAATCTGTTCTGTTTAACAGGTGGTATTTCATACTCAGACTTCATCAGTGGGATAATTTTCTTGTTAAAGAAAATAGATATTATCTTAACAAATAACTGCTGCTTCCATGCATAACTGCCTTAGTAGGCTAAGCAGCAGGGGGGAAATCCTGGCACTATCAGTGCAATGCACATTTACTTGTATGGTGTCTGAGAAAGGCTGCATGGGCTGCATAAAGGAGAGTTTCTGAGTGGGCAGCTTCTTATATTTTCAGGTAGGTGTTCAGCAGCCATCTAATCTTGTGATGCAGATGGCCAAGTCTTCATCCAAGATCACTGCCTTTTAACTGGATGAGATTAGGAAAAAAAAACAGAACAAATTTCAAAGTCATTTGCAGTACAGCACCATCTGTAAATTCAAGCTAAAACTCAGAAATGTTTTGTTGACAAACATATTGGAAAAGAGTTAGTCTCTTTCCCAGAAATTTTACTGTCTGCATTAACAGGAAAAAAGATAATAAAAAATACTTGGTGCACTTTGTAGGTGTAAGAAATATTTGCAAAATTGAAGCCAGATCTACGGAATGCTCATCTTTCAACTGCAAAACACTCTTCCCAACTATACTAGATGCTGTATTTTGATGGAAATGATTGTATACTATGCCAATTTCAACTCAAAAGCTTCACAGAACTGTACTTAGATCTCGAATATTAAGCCCTTTAACCAAATGAATCACACATCTACTTGTTTTCAAGTTTCAGATACCTCAAAATTATTTCCTGAGAGGTCCACTCTTCTGACTACTGATATACATAAATATTCACAATTTCTGAAAAGAATATCAGGAGGAAATATTTTATTTCATGTTTCTCTGCTGGCTGCTCTCTGACAAGCAATAACATCATGCTTGGAAAGCTCAGTGATCCCCCAAACACCCAGGTAATCCCAGGAGCTGTTTGAAACTGGCCACATAATCCTCCCACACCGGTAGCTGACATTCATTAAGGTCTTGGGAGTCCTTCAGGCAGCACTCAGTGCTCCTGATGCCAGAGCCCCTTCTCCTTTAACTCTTCCCTGTCACAACAGCCCCCACCCACCCACCCAGACCTGCTCACAAGGTCTTTTGCTGCAGAAAAATTGGAGTTGTCAATCCCAACAGTTGCTAATAAAGCTACTTGGAGGGACTTGCCAGAAGAACCAGTTGCTTCTGTTATCCATCACCGAGTTCATTGGCTTTAGCTAATCTTCTGCATTAAAACTGCTGATGAAAACTCAGCAGTTGCCAGGGAATAAACATTAGGAAGAAAGCTGAGTAGTTTTATGCCATGCTTAAAAATAAGCAGAAGCTTGGACAGAATGATGCATTTGTAACAGAAACCACGCTGTTTCTGCAGAGATGGCACATGAGAGCATCATGCATGTGCCATAGCAGCAGTTTTGTCATTAACTGCATTAGTTCTCAGAAGAGGAAGATGAAGAAACTGCTTCTTCCAAGGGCATTAGGAGAAGTGGTGATTCAATTTGACATAAATAGGTAGAATAAAATCAGAGATTGTTCATTAGTAGAGTGACCATTAGCAGAAATCAATTGCTGCCCAGTCTGCATTTTCACTGCAAACTTGTCTGATTCTAATAATGGGAAAGGGGCTGAAAACCTAAGTGCTCCTGCTGATTTGAAACACAGAAGTCTAAAGTAATTGAAAATAAATAAATTCTGTCATTAGCTGATTGTTGGAGTTGTTTCCCTAGTTCAAACCTGAAATATCAGTTTTCTAATTTGGCTGGAACTTCACTGGAAAATTAGGAGGGAAAAGGAAAAGTAAAATCAGAAGATAACATAAACCTTTTCTTAGTGGAAGTCATTATGATTCAAGATGCCACCAGCGTATCAATTGTAGTCTTCCTTCATAATAAAATTAGATCCAGTTTCTTTGTTTTCTACCAAACATAGAAGTTATACAGTATTCCAACAAATATCTTTTAGCTTTTGGACTTGCTCAAAAAATTGTGGAGAAAAAAAAGCAGAGGGAATTTCAAAATTCATAATGAATAAGGACTAACTTCTAAAGAGAAGATATTAATTTTGCATTCCATACTATTGATGGAGTAAGTGCTTTTTGCATTATCTTTCAGGTTACCCTTGCAGATCAAACAATTCTTGTGAGAAAAAAGGGTTCTATTAAGCAAACTCCCTTTTGCTTCTAAGAAATTCACAAAGACTGTAAAAGAAAAGCTAGACTTTTACCTTCCTTTCTCCTCTTCACATTGTCAGAAATGACATGAGACATACCATGAAAATGACAAACTTTCATACCAGAAGAAGTACAATTGTGTTCTTTTATATTTTAGTAGAAAATAAAAACAGAGTAGGTTTTTACACCCACTTAAAAAACACTTTCTTTTCATACATCCACACAAACATGCCTGTGAACACACACACTGTTTTTCTTTTCCTTAGGCAGACAAAGGGATATGGCTTCTGCCTCTCACCCAGTTTTGCACATGATCCACTGTGACCTGTACTCCAGGGATGGAGAAAGCCACAACTTCATCACTTGCTTTAGCAGTGCTCTGAAAGCAGCTGATGCAGGATGGTCCCAAAGGCACAGAGGGCACTTCAGCACTCCCAACAAAGCAGTTCAAAGCAGCCAACACTCCCCCAGCTCCCTTCACTCTCAGGAGAATACAGATGATCTCCCTGAGCCACCAGATCAGTATCTCCTGCTCCCCAGTGCCAGTTCCATGCCAAACAGAGTGTGTATGCCCAGCATGGGTCTAGGAGGTTATTGCCAACATCATGCTAGAGAAGTCTAATTAGTTCATCTCTGAGGCCCCAATGTAAATTAGGGACTGGCTCTGCTGGACTCCACAGGATGTTCTCACAGCTGTCTCCCCCTTCCCAATCTGTTTCACCTCAGAACAAGGGAAGTGCAAGGCCAGCCAGTGTGCATGCTGAATTATGCATTCAAACGCCTTGTGCTTAAACCTCTAAAAAAAATAAATCTTAATGTCCTAATTAAACCAGAAACTGCACAATGCATCTCCCTAAATCTCAACTTCCAGATTGCTCTCTCGTTGAAGGAAACAGTAAGCATAACTAATATGGCAAGAAATTTGGTGAAATGATTACTTCTAGCTCATTTAAATCATCTCATCAGGCATTGGTCAGGGAAATGTCTTGGCACAGCAGACCCTGCATCCACTAGGATAAAAGAAATACCAGTCTGTATTCCCAATGTGTGTCTGTGGTAGGAAAATAGACTTTAGCTAAACTCTGCAGTGCCCCATATGTCTTACCTTACACAGCAAAATACAGAGGTCATGCTCTTTAGGGAAGTAATGGCCATTTTCAAAAAAAGAAATGCGAGGTCTTTGTTTCAGAATGATGTTGAAAGTTAGAGATCCAAGACTGCAAAATTCCCTAGATTTTTCTCCATTTTTTTCATACAAAATTACTAAGATATTTTTTAAAAATAATGATGGTTTATTTATTATTTTGTTGATTTCTACCAGACACAAGAATGAATGTCCTATGTAACAGCATGTTCTGAAACTTAAAAAAATAATTCCAAAAGGAGAAACATATTTTTGTTTTGTAAAAAAACTTAAATGCTATATTTATGTAAAGATTAGCTCTCTACAACAGATCTTCTATATGCTGTCTTATTTTGGCTGTTCAAATTTGATGAAGAATGTGGACAGAAGGCAAATTGTTCCAACTGAAATAAATAAAATTCTATTCAGAATTTTCATTTTATGGATATCACTCCCTCTTTCCTAACACTTCTCTATACTAGGATAAAAAAAAAAAACAAAATTCAACAGTTTTCTGTCATTTATATCACGCATCACACGCTTATGTGTGTTCGCAACACATAACATGAGTTGGAAAGTTTGTTGTGTGATGATGGCTCCTGTGATTAGGATGAGGGTGTGAGCTCCATCTCACTGCGCTCAGAGCTGAAATGAACCAGCCTTAACAGATCCCTGTCTGTCTTGGCATCACATCTGAGGGTGGCCTCATTCCAGAGGGTCCCAAGGGAGGGAATGAGAGCTGCACCAGGCATGGCAATGCTCTGCACAGGTAGAAGGGACTTTTGCAGAGTGGAGCTTTGCCAGATCCAGCTCTTCCTCCACACATCAGCTCTGTCCTGAGCACCAGAGCCTCGAGTGGGCCCTCAGATCACACCTTCACAGAGGCACTAACCTTCCCCTGTTCTGACATTTCTGCTGCCAGCCACCCAACTCTTCTGGGAGGTTTCTGGAAAAAAAGACTGATATTTTGTTGTTGCAGTCTGAATACACTGTTAGAGGGCACCTTCCCTAAACACAGCTGACACAGCTGTTTCTGGAGCCCTCTGCCATGAGATCTTTGGCACCTGGGTGCTAGGCTTGGCTGTCATGACATCCCCCATGACCGTGTAGCAGTCACCACACAATTGCACATTAAAGGTATTTGTTACATTTCCTTTCCTGACTATTTCTTCACAATATGTATTATGTGGCATAATAATTGAGTTTCATGTGCCAAATTTCTGGGCATCTGATTAAATGAGACTGCTTCCAAAAAGGCAGCTTGTAGAGGAAAGAGACTAGAATCAGACTGAACTTCTTGGCTGAATCTAATCCTGAACTGCCTCTGCTCCCCCAACACATGCCTGAGTTATGGAAGACAAATTCTTACTCTTCTTCCTTAGCTTTTGTAATATCTTTCAAGGTTGTTTGCTCAAAGAGGACAAAAATCTGAGTTCTACTAGAGAAAATAAAGGTGAGGATGCTTTGTTATCCATGGGAGCTGGCATAATGGAGACAGAATGGGAAATTAGCTGTGAATGCAAAAAACAGAAGAAAAATAGACAGTCCATGATGATGAAGTGAAATCATCACAGTTAAGCACTGAAACTCAACATTTATCCAGTGTCACTGGATATTTGTTTTGTTTTTTGTTTTGTTTTGTTTTTTAAAACTTGGATATCTTTTTAACCATTGTTTCAAACTCAAAGTAGTTTATTAGAGAACGGCAAACAAGCTCTTGGGTTTCCAGCCTGTCTGTAGCAATTAACTTGGACAGCAGAGTCAGGGCCAGGACAGGAGTCCCTGGTGACCACCTGAACCTGTCTCTCTTATCCCACTCAGATGTTAACGGGGTGCACAGGACACTAATCTGCACTCTGATTTCATGTTAGCAAATCAAAATGCCTTGTGACAACAGCAATACCCCATAGCATTAGTGGCTTTCTGAAATGTCTCATTAGATCTCCGTAGCTGAGTAAATTAAGCAGGGTCAGGTTTGGCAGAAGCAGACGTGGCTCCCCAGAATGCTGATTGCCTTCAGCTACAGAAGTCAGGCTGGAATGGAGCATCTTGGCAGCCATTCCTCTGCTCCCAGTGCTGTCCTGTCCAGGTCAGAGAGGTACCTGCATGCACTGAAAGTGTGTGAAGGGCCTGGAGCACAAATCCTTTGAGGAGCAGGTGGAGGAGCTGGGGATTTTACCCTTAGGGCTGTTTAGGGGTAAATGAGGCTCAAGGGTGACCTTATCCCTCTCCACAATTCTGTAAAAGGAGGGAGTAGCCAGGTGGAGGTCAGTCTCTTCTCCCAAGTAACAAGTGACAGGACCAGATGAAACAGCCTCAAGTTGCACCAGGGAACATTTAGAATGGATATTAGGAAAAAATTCTTCACTAAAAGGGTGGTCAGGCTGTGGAGCAGGCTGCCCAGAGAAGTGGTAGAATCACTGTCCCTGGAAGTGTTCAAAAGGCATCTGCATGTGGCACTTGGGGACATGGTTTAGTGGTGAACATGGTGGTGCTGCTTTAATGGTTGGACTTGATAATTTTAGACATTTTTTCCAACCTTAATGATTCTGTTTGATTCTATGATGGAAGAAACTTAGGGAAGAAGTGAAACAGTAAGAAGATCAGCTGGGTAAAAGGCTAGGCCTCTAACACTTTCCCCCCATCGTTTGCAGAGAGCTGTCATGACCCTTTAAACCAGTCACCTCTTGTTTTCCTAAATTCCCTCAGTCAGATTTGTCTTTCTAAAAGCCTTGACAACTCATTTTTCAATGAGCATTGCCCAGTATTTTATTTATCCATCTATTTAAGTGTCTGTTTTGACAGTTTCCTTGTCAGAGCAATATTAATGGTTTCTCAGACAGACTAGCTTGATTTCAGTATTCTGAACTTGGAATACTAACTGAAGCTTGATGTGCACCCAAAAGTGCTTCCAGTTCCAGAACCATGGAAGGGCTGAGGGAACAGCTGGAATTTCAGCCACTCAGTCAGAACCATCCTGAGCAGATTTCAACCTGAATCTCTTGCAGAATTGAAAAGCAAGAGAAATACATCAGAGATTGGGCTACAGGTAGGAAAAGAGTCTGAGTCAGCCTAGGAAATGGTTTAAAGAATGGATCAGAGAGGGTCCAAAAGCAAAGGGAGGATGAATTCAGTCACAGGGTGGAGGCTGGGAGTTGAAAGAAAGAATAGGTAGAAAGGGTGGTGCAAAGTCCTGTGTGGTCCCTTCACCCTTTCCTCTTTCTAGTGACTTAAAAATGAGCTGTGAACGGCCATAAAAAGGAACAAGCACTTGTACATTACATCAACTTGTGCAAGCATGTGTCTCTTAGAGACACAAGCTCAGTCCCCTGATAATACTCCATTATTGTGGTAGGGGAAAATGAAATGGTTTTATTGCCTACATGGGCTTCTGCAGCAGGGAATGTGTTCCAGTAAGAGTGGCTACAGCAGTCCTGAAAACCACTTATTTCACACTGTCACAGTGTTTCCATTTCTGTGGTCTCACAGCTTCTGCCCTCCCTTTCCCCTGGAAAGGGCCTGGCATGAGGAGCGTGGTGAATTGTGTGGTGTCAGTAGGCTGGCATTTTTCATCACTCTCCATTTAGTAACCAAGGACTCAGCAAGGTGGGAGATAAAAGATTCCAGGGTTGGTTGATTACTGATGTCCTCCTACCAAGAAGGAAAGCAGCTCAGAGAGGTAAATGGTCCTGGGCCTTGGCTGCACTGCTAAAGATAGAAAAGAAATGTCTTCATTTCCCACAGAATCACAGAGGAATTTTGCAGCAAGAGATCATGAAAGATGAGCCCTTTCCTCTTGTCAACAAAATGAATGGCGCAGATGGCTCTGTTTAAAAGGGAGTTTGCACCATAGGATGAAAGATTTTCCATCTGAGGGACCCAATTAACAGAGGTGACCAAATAATTTAATATACTTTAAACATGGGTCCTCTGTTTCCCTTTCAAAAGAGTTGACAGGTAATTAACTAAAAAACCACTCATCATTTTCTGTCACTGTAGATTGTGACATGGTAAAGTTCGTGTTTTAAATTAGGGAATAGATTTAGACAATGAGGTCGTGAATTGCAGATCCACAGACCTACACATTCAGTTCACCAGCTCAAGCAGGAATTCAGCTTAAAGGCTGAATCTGAATTTTGGCATCTTCTTTTATATGTAAAGTAAAGCTGTGAAATTCAAGTCAGTAGCAGAACTTTTACAGAGCTCTGTAGGTGCATGGATCCATCTGCCAGAGGAGGACCAGCTTTATTTCAAGCTCAGAATAAAGGTACGTTATTAAAATATGAAAACTGAAACAGCTCTGAAATTTGCTTTCATGAACACATTGCCACAGTTTTACATGTTCAAATCTAATTTGTATAAGACTGGATATTTTTACTAAAATCAATTGAACTTGTGTTTAAGAATGTCCCTCAAAACTTCAGGCCTGAAGACTTGTCTGGCAATTCCAGCAAGATTTTCACATCTCCATGCACTAAGACAGAAAATTCATGGAAAGACCAGACCTTGGAAGTCTCCTGGCCAGACCTTGGAAGCTCCTGTGGAAGCTAGGAGATGTTTGAGACAAGCCTAGAAAACATTTTCTTAAATAAATGGTAATTTCAGAATCTGGGAAGAGTCCGTATTGGCTTTTTAGGTGTGGGGTTTTTTGGGTTATTTTGGTTTTTGGTTTATTTTTTTTTTTTTTTTTGTAAAGTTAAAGTAGAATAGCTCATATATCTGTCAAGACTGAACAATGAAGGGAATGCCCCAAATGTCTGCTAGATCTGAACACTACATATTATGTATCTGTCAGAAGCTTTGATTCCTTGAAAAAATTGAGCTCTCTCAGTGTTTTGATTTGCCAAATTTAGCTGTCTTTTTCTGATAGAGACATGGGAATCTCAGCAACTTCAGTTGACTCAGAAAAGTGCATTTAATACATTAGAGCAATGGCTTTCTTGGCAGTTGTTTCTCTTCTTTTATTTTTTCCTGTTTTTTTTTTCCTTCTTTTTATCCAAACAATACTTCAGGAAAGAGCTTGATGTAAAAGCAAGTGCATCCATTGCACTTTTAACTGTATGCAACAAATGAAAAAATCCTATTCATCTGCTGGACCTGGCACTTGCAAAATGCCACTTAGGAAACTTAATTCAGCATCAGTTCAATGAAAGTGTCCTGCTCCTGGGACTCTAAATCTCCTGAGCAGCACAGCTGTGACATGAGATGTGGTCTTTCATGTGTGCAGGGATGAGAAGTTGCAGTACTCAATGAATCTAGAACAGACCCACTACTGCAGAAATGCACAATGAGATCCATTTTTAGACCTGGTTTGCAGAAGTCTATGCTAGGATTAAATTATTCATTTTTACAGTGAGGGTGGTTAATAGGAAGATCAATTGTCAGAGGAGATACAGCAGCTTTTCCAGCGCTGAGAGTCTCTAAATCAAAACTATGTGCTGAGAAAATTATACCATCATAAGAACTAGAATCAGCAAATTATTTTCCACATAAAATTAAAATGCCTGATTTACATACAGTAGGTATAGCAGTCCTTTATGGTTTTAAAACACACAAATATTTAAGAGGAATCCAACTGCAGGCCCTCATTCAGCAGAGGGGATATTGGAACTTCACATTTCAACATTTGAATGGCCTATGTAGAGCTCTAACTTGCCTCAGCTAATGTGCTGCTCTTGCTCAATCCAAAGCAGCCATTCTGCTGGCTCTGGCCCAGACAAACTGCAAGGTATTTAGAAAACCAGCTCCCCTGATGTTCAGTTTTCTGAAGCCTATTAAAAACTTGATGGCTAAATTAACTTGCTGCCTAAAATGGAGAAAAATAATGGAATAACTACATCCAAATAAACAGTCCACATCACCAGCTTCTGATCTCTCTCACACTTTTTCCCTTTGCCATTCAAACAAAAATTAGAATCTGGCCTGATAGCCCTGCAGCAACAAACCCTGGAGCAGACAATTCCTGAAAGCAAGAAAGGACACCCCTACTTGTTAATATTATTTCTCATCTCTATCAATGTAATTTACAGGCAGCTTGATCTTTTTCACTCACCCCATGGCCATTTAACTGCTATGAATTGCTACAAGTTGCTTCAGCAACCCAAGTCTTGTAGATGACTGTGTGTTGCCAAACATATTTAGAGAAACTGCAGCATATTCTGGAAGGCACCAGGCACAGACAAAGGCAGTGGGGTGCCTGTGTTCAACTCCCCAGTTTGGAAATCTGTTGGCAAACAAACTTACAATCAGCTCCCTCTAAATTTTCATTCAGACTGAAATCTGTCCAAAGTCAATCATGCAGAAGAATATTTGGCATAAGCAAAGGGGTTTCTGTCCACCTGTGAGGATTTCACTGTGCACACAACTGAGTTAAAAAGCAGCTACCAATGCATTAACTAGCAATATAAATAAAACTGAGGGTAGAAAACCAAGCCAGGCTATCTAATTATGTCAATGCTTCCTGATGATCAGGTCCTGAAATGAAAATTACTCCTTAATTACATGCCTCTGCCTTGCTGCACCAAAGCAAAATTTGGATCTGAGTGATCCTGAACTCAACATCTCCCCCAAAATTTCAGATAGTTTAGCACTCGTTGGGGTGGTAGATTAAGAAAAAACCTTTCTGTGGTAGGGGAAGATCCATGAATGCAGTCACCACTTCCTGACACTGCAGGTAAAAGGACTCTTCCAGTAAAACATTTTTCATCTTCATCTGGCTACTTATTCTGGTCCCAGCTGTGCTATTGCAGCTGCTGTGATAAAAAGTTAATAGATTGGGGGAAGATTTTTATTCCATAATATTGTATTGCAGCTCTAGTCTTGAACATCAGTATTTAAAGTGGTACCTAACTGCAGCCCTGATGCTCATTTTATGACAGCACAGCAAGTTACCACCCTTCAGCTGCCTGCAGATACCTTAACATACCCCTAGAGCCTTTTAAAAAGGCTGTTCCTTCATGGAGGTTGCTTATACTTTCTAAGAATTTAACTGTACTATAATAAGTGCAAGTGTTTATTTGATGTTGATCAACTGATGATAGCATGAAAGTAAGACATTGTGTCAGAACAACTAAGCTTAGTCACAATAAACTTTCCTTCAGGTTCCACTTTTGACCATTGTTAGGCGCAGGACACTGAGCTGGAGGTGCCTTTGGTTTGAGTAGTTTGGATATGGAGTGGCTAAATCCCAGGCACACACCCTGACAAAGAAAGGAACTAAGACCACTTGTGAAAGGCAATATTATATTCCCACTTGGGAAGGGGGAGAAAGTAAACATAAAATATTGCAAAGTTGCTAACTATGCATCTGCTGATCCATCTTATCATTTGCAGCTCTCTCTGCTGCAGGTCAGCTCTGGGCTGGAGATTTTATTTGGTGCTTCACACTTGTGGTGCTTGTGCAGATAGACAGCACTGCTCTCCTCGTCCTGCTGGCCAGGGCAGGGGCTTTGCCCTGCACAAACAGATGGGCTGGGGATTTGCTGGGCTTCAGTGAGACTGTTCTCTAACAGCATCTGTTAAAGAAGCATTAAGGCAAATGGCTTGCGTTCTAGAGAGGAAAATGGGGAAGGCAATAATTTACCACTTGTTTAGAAAAATTCTCTCCCCTCCACCTCTCTCTATATTCTAACTGCTACATCTAGCACAAAAATTCTGAAAAGTGTGTTTTGGCCTCAATGGGAACTTCAATGCCCTACATACAAGGTCAGTCTATGATTTAAAACTCAGCTGTGGAAGGTGCCAAGTCTCCTGTCTCCAGCTCTCTCCTCTCATGTTTCTGAGGTCTCACCACTCCAAATATTTAGCTTAAATGGTCAAGGCACTCATTAGACAAATATTAGATTTATCCTACACAGGATCAGTATGGAAATACAGACTCTTTACCCTCTGCATGATGTAGCTATACAAAGTAGTGGTCCAGGTTAGCAAGAAAATTTTTCCCATTTTTTAATGGTCAACCATGTTTGGTGTTCAAAGCTTCAAATTTGGGCTTTCAGATGCTTCAACTTTTGCATTTTCAGCTGCTCTAGGACTCACAGGATGATAAGTCTGGCTGAGATACTCAACCTGGCTCCATCCCTTTATGTTTAAATTCATTCCTCATCATTCTGAAAATCCACTAACTTTCATCCAAAGAGGAGAAAAAATAAAATCACCTTCTATCCTCTTAGGGGAGAGAAAATCCTTTCTATCAGCTAAAAAGACCACACTAGCTGGGCATTTGTCACCATCACAGCACACTTTGGGGATTCAGAAAATATTGTTTCCCTCTTTATTTCCTATTAGATCAGCTTTCAAAGGATTTGTATTAAACAACCAAGAGGAATTGTTGGTGCTAGGGGCTGTGTACATGCAAACTGTCATCATGGAGAATGTACAAGTGATGTATACCACAAAAAAAAAAAAAGCTGGAGACAGTTTCAGATCTTTTGTAATCTGGACATTGAGGTGGAATAAATTCACCCTTCTTCATTCCTGTCAGTGAAATGGCAGCAGCCATGGATTTCGGGCAATTTCAAATTGAAATTTGTTTTTTGTCTCATTTGTATTCTCAAGCTAAGTAGGCATGTGTTTTAAAACCAGGTAGAAGAGCTCACTCTAAGGGGAAATTACTAGCATGTATTCTAGGGGTGCAAGCTTGTTTTAGGCAGGGGAAGAAAATGAGGAGAAGCAGAGAGATGATGCCTGAGAGTCCTGGTTATTCATGGAGTGGTCCAGCAGACATCTCCCAGGGGGTGTCAGGGACAGGATTTGCCATGATCTCTGCTTACCAGGGAGGTATATGGGGGCCCAGTGGGCAATTTTGGCAAGAAACATCATGTTTACCTTTAATGCTTATTTTTATTTAAAAATGAGAGAGGAAAATCAATTGCAAGTTGTATGTAGAAATTTTATAATCAGAGTAAACAATTATCAAAATTGGTTGAAGACAGCCCAGAAAACCTGCTTTTCTCAGTACAAAAATGTTATATAAATTTTATATAATAATATAAATATAAAATTATATAAATAAATATGTGAATTTATATAAATATATAAAATTATATAAAATTTATATAACAATTTTATATAAAGAAATGTTATAATCAGAGTAAAAAATTATCAAAATTGACTGAAGACAGCCCAGAAAATCTGCTTTTCTCAGTACAAAAATCCTTTGCTGTACCTGTCTGCCATAAACACTGTTGATATTTCTTATGTAGCGACAAGCAGAATGTCAATCTAATTCTTACTCTAGCTTTAAAAAGACTTGTGTTTTAATAAAAACCTTTGCTGACAGCTTTCTGGCTGAACTCAGCTTCCTTTTTGGTACACTGAAGTCTCATAAAGATACTGGAATTTCAGAGGAAATTTAGCTTTTTGGGGGTGCATTTCATCTTTCTATTATTTCATTTCACCCTCTCCTTACTGAGTTCCATCTGCCATACTCTCCTCACTGTCAACATCTTTTATTCCATTTTTCATCCACACACTGATCATTATATGATTTTGCTTTTGCTTAGCCAAAAAACCCAATTGCAATGACCCCAGCATCCCAGAAGTCAAGACATCAATGTAAGTTTGGAATGAAAGCACTATTGACTGCCAGCACTTCTATAATCCCTAGCAATCAACTCCAATCTCTTCTCTCTTAGTGATAGATAGATAAAACATTTGACTTCACTTTTCCAATCTATACAGAGGCCTTCACCATCCTTTATAACCCTCAAATTGAAGACAATTGGACTTGATTAAATCCTATCATCTCTCAGGTGTCTTAAGCCAACTAATGGCTTCTTGGAGAAGCCAAGTAATTTTGCAACTTCTCCCATTACCTCCCTCTTTTCTGGTTCATGTGCATTTCTGGCTCTAAGCATAGATTTAATTAAATGTAGTTGACATCCAAAGTAATTGAGAAGATAATTCTAGACCTTTATGTTTTATTAGTAATTTGTCTAGAAAAAAATCCAACATACTTATACATATTTATATATACATTCATGTTTGCATTTGTATTTGTATCTTCACTTACTTCTGTACTGTATATATGTGGACACACACATGTACATATATATATGTATATAAATAGTATGAATTCACAAGTCTCCACTTTGTCTTGATCCACATCTCTGCAGTGGCTCCATGCACCCAAACTAATTTTCCCAAGAAAAGAGCTAAATAGAAAGTCTGACCCCAATATGTTCCATACCTACTAGCATATGCACCAAACTGTGTGGTGTCACACCACAAATACCTAACATACATTCACCTTCAAAAGTGTTGATTTCCCACACTTTTGGGACATATGCTTCATAAAAGACTCAGTCCCTAAACAGCCTCTCCCTACAGGCTTTTGACTCTGCTTCTGCGACAGCCCAGCCTTACGTCCTCAGCCTTCCTCACTTTCCAGTTTTAATTCATTTTTACATTCCAGTCACCCTACATTATTTTGGCAATATCTTTAGTTGACAACTTTAATCTTTTCTCTCTTTACACTATTATTTCTATAATTCTTTCACCCTTGTATTCCACATTAACATTTGCACCTTATATTCAAGACCAATATACGAGTGGTATGAGCTGAGATCCTCAGGTAGCAGCCTTATGTGATGGTTACACTGAGATGCAAAGGATCTGTTTCTTCACCATGACCAATTTTCACCTTGTAAAGGAAGAGCAATATTTGCTTATAATCTTCAAAACCTTTGACAATGGCCATCAATGGCTGTTGATGGTCCTGCCCAGGCTGAGGGGCAAAATCTGCTTAGATAAGAGACTCCGAGTTCTGATCTGTTCAGAACTGTGCTGAAAATGTTTGCATAGGAGGAGAAATTCGGCAGCCTCTGAGGTCTCACATATTTAGTGCACATGATCCTTTTGGCTTAAATGGCAAGAGGACAATTTTTAAAGGAGCTTCATGAGAATGTGATCTTATTTCTGTTGCATGCAAATGAAGAGGGAAAGACTGGATTTTGTCTGTCAAGTTGTGCCCACACAAGAACACACTTTGGTAAGAAAAGCTCAAAGAGCCCAACTGTGTCTTCTGTTTGTCTTGTAAAATATCAGTGGGTTTCTGTTCCAAGTTCTGCTCCTGAGCCCCTTGTTGCCCAAATGTGGTCATATTGGGCGAGGCCTGCAGAAGGAAAATATGGGAGGAGGGCTATTTTTAGAGGTTAAATCATAAGCTCTCAGTCTGCAAGGCAGAGGAATCCACCTAGAGGTCAGAGGAGCAATATTATCAGACATGAGAGAGGTCAGTTTGCAGTCAGGTTCCATTTATAAATTGTTCATAAAGAGCTGACAAATGACTGTGCAAGGTTTTAATAAGTGATTGTACTTCAGTAATAAGGTTAAGCAATTATGACATGGAAACATTAGTAACAAATACTAATTGAATTTCTAATACACTCATAGCAATATGCATTATAAATGGCATAGACTTATAGAGAATCAGCATTAAATAACACCTGTAAAACTGCATGTGGCCCCACACTCTTCCAATATTTTCACTGATGTTACTGTTTTATTCTATCAGGAAGACACAGCAAGGTAAGAGGAAGGTTGAAGAGATTCCTTTGTCTGTCCTGTACTGTAAAGAATAAAGGGTTTCTGGCTGATGTGCACCTTGAGGCACACTGCTTTTCCAATAGCAATCATCTCAGAGGCAAAGCGTGGTCCAGCAGCCAAATGTTCCCTCATGGTCATGGGCAACACAGCTCCAATTTCCTGCTCCACTACAGAACACTTGTAAGAGCTTGAGAAGGTTGTGCTCTTTCTGTAACACCTAAGATATAATTTCTCCAAGGGGAATCTGCACCAATATTTTGAACTGGGAACCAAAGCAAGGATCTTGCTTGGATACAGCAAAGAAAGGACCCCTGGGAAAAACAAATAAAATCTTTGTTTCAGGGGATACTGTGTTGCTGTTCTTGTTTCAGTAAGAGTCAGCATGACGTATTGAAACCAACATTATATTTCTTTAATATGTTTTAAGAAATTACAGAGATATAGGGGAAAAAAGTGCTCAGTTTCCAGCATGTCAGAGGACTGTGTGATGATTCTTTAAATAAAAGGTCAGTTGAAACCAGTCTGGATAGGAACTATAGACAAGTCTGTTGTCTAAAACAATTATGCATTACCTCTAGCTGTGCTTTGGGTCAGATTATGTATTTGTTCTTTCCCATCTCAGGTTACTGTGATGTTATAGATAGTCCTGAGACAAAACTGTGAAGAGCTTGATGCAAAGCCAAATTGCTCTGGGGTAAAAAAACCACCTTTCCTTTTGGCACAAAATACATGTCTCTGAGAAGACAGGAAAAGATGAAAACAACATCAGGAATTGTGAATTTTGAATTTGCAAAGGAAAGCTCCAAGACCAGCTGACTCAATTATGCTAATCACCCTATCAATCTTAATGGAAGAGAGATCGTAATCCTAAAAATACAGTCAGTGAGGCACCAAGAAAATTCCCAGTTTTCTTGCCTTTACTAAGGCCACTTATCAGATGGCATCACTATGAAGGTATCACCTTGCTTCAGATCCATTCAAATGCCCAGGTGGATGTGGCTGGCACTGACTGCCACAGGAGATAATGAGGCAGCTCTTAAAGCTTGTTATGCAAAAATCTCACAGAGGAGAATAGAGCCATAGACAAACCTTTATTAAACTTTAAAAAGGCTGTAAAAAAACACCTCTCTTATATTCTGCCCCTTTCTGGCTCCCTTGTTAAGTTCTTCCCCCTTTTGTGTGTTATCAGGTAGTAATATAATTCAGACCATGGAAAGAATATGAAGCCTGAGCCTCTTGAGGAATGGTGCTTTAACTCAAATTTCAAACCAAGAGCTGTTATTAATAATGGAGGTGAATTTTTCTGAAGAGGCACACATCTCAGTTCTCTGTCACTTCTAAATGAGGGAAATACCTGTGAGCATGGAGGGGTTAAAGGATGCTATTCCTACCTGGTAATGAAGAAGGAATGGGAACCTGATTTGACACATGATCAAGCTTTTCCTGCTATCTCAGAGATATACTGTGGCTGACATATATTAATTCTCCAAAAGGATCACCCAAGTTTACTAAAAATGCTTATGTAGGACAATATCTTCCCATATATACAACAAGGGAAGAAGCTCCTCCACTCTTTGAAAAGTGCATTTCCATCTCAATTCTCTTCTTCAGCTGTCTGATGAATGCAGATGGTGCATGAAGTTTTGGCTCCCACCTAATTTGTTCCTCTATCTCTCACCTTTCAGAAAGAAACCCCACCACTTCTCAGCTCTGGTTTGGTCATGTTACAGACTACAGCATAAATTTAGCAAAATTTGAGTTGTGTTTACAGCTTTATAGTCTGTTTTACAGAATCACAGAACCTGCTGAATTGGAAGAGACCCACAAGGACGAGTCCAAGTCCTTTGTGAAGAAGTACAACTCAGTTAAAATGGAAGGTCACCAGAGACTATGTGGATGAAGGGATAAATGCTAGACCATGCTTATCCTTCTCTCAGCTTGTTTCAGATTGGATGTTGAGCAGAAGCTCCCTAGATGTTTTCTCCCGGGAAATCATTCTCCCAGATCTGTTTTTGTCTATCTTTCCCAAAACAAAATCATCCAACAGCTTAAATTTGAAACTTGAGCATCTCCAAAATTCCACTCACACCTGGGTGGGTGACATTTAAGCTAAAGACCTGGGGTATGTATAGGAAGACTCCATGTTTAGAAAATGTATCTCCATTTGCTACCACAATGGTGATAATATCATGCGAACTGTTCACAAATAAAAATAATAAAGATGTAATATAAGGTCTTCTGATCACATGGCAGTCTTCTCTCTTGCTCCACCTAGATGAGTCAGTTTTGTGCTAATTTAAAAGTAAGATGAAAACCTTAGGGTTTTTAACAACTATGTTCATTATTTATGTCTAATGAACTCCACTGGGCACCTTCTAATTTTGATAGGGAATAATGATGCTTTCAAAAATGCATGGTAATTTCTAAACAAAGATAAGTTTCAAAGTGATTTAAATTTTTTTAAAAAACATTGAAAGTATGAATGAGAAATATACTAACATGGACTGAAGCAGTTCTAAATTCTTCACATATTAATGAATAGTTTTGGTTGTCTTGAAATGGATCATATTGAAAATACAATTCTTTAAAGAAATAAAAGATGATGGATGGTATTTCAGAAAAGCACATTTTCTGCATCTTAAATCCAGATGTTAAATAAATATTTTATTTAAAATTGTGCATTGTTGAATGGGTCTTGGGAGAAGATGTAAATCATAAACACATACTTGGTTTTACTTTCAGTGGTTTATACTACTTTTTAATTTTTTTAAAGTAGATAATAAAGTGCTGAATTTAAACCACTTGACACAGTCCAATCAGATCATCCTACCCTGTTATGTAGGATGTGTCAGGGCAGTAGGCAGCAATCTCCATCACAGGAAAAAACTTTCCTCACTGCTAATGCTGATGTAACATCCTGAAGGCTGATATCAAGTTTTTTGATCTAAGGTACTGAAAAAGCACAATGATTTCATGAAATTGTTCAGCACTTCAATAAATCCAGCCATACCTTTCAGATTAGATGGTAATCAAACATCCTGAGAACTACAGATACTTCTATACTGTTTTAAGTAATATATAAATCTTCTATTCATTCTTAGCTAGTTTGTTTTTTTGGTAGTAGATCAATTACTATTATTGCAATATGTGACACCTTACATATGTCACAAGACAGTGCAGCAAATAAAGAGCGCCCAAATTCTACATTTGTGAGGCAGAGCATTTAAATCTCCACTTCCAAATATACTCTTTGACTGACACATTGAAGACTGGATGGAGAAACCAATGGAGTTACTGGAGTTTATTATATATAAATGAAGAACATTTTTGTTGGAAAACAAGGCATTTACACCCCACTGTAATATTGCTCTGGGTTTAACAATTTTATGAAATTTGGTGTTTGTCAAGCACAGCATCAGCTGCTGAGCAAAGGAGGGGATTGTCCTGCTCTGCTCTGCCTTGGGCAGCCTCTCCTCCGGTGCTGGGGGCAGTTTGGGTGCCACAATATAGAAAAGACATTAAACTGCTAGAGAACATCTGAAGGAGGCCACAAGGATGGGGAAGGGTCTGGAGGGGAAGCCGTGTGAGGAGTGGCTGAGGTCACCGGCACTGTTCAGCCTGGAGGAGACTGAGAGGGGATCTCTTAGCACCCCACAGCTTCCTCAGGAGGGAAGGGGAGGGGCAGGCACTGATCTCTCTCTGTGGTGACCAGCAAATGGACACGAGGGAATGGCCTGAAGCTGTGCCAGGGGAGGTTCAGGTTGGACATTAGAAAAGGTTTTTCCCCCAGAGGGTGGTTGGGCACTGGAACAGCTCCCCAGGGCAGTGGGTACAGCACCAGCCTGACAGAGCTCAGGAAGTGTTTGGATAATGCTCTTGGGCACAGGGTGTGACTCTGGGGGATGCTGCAGTGCAGGGTCAGCAGCTGGACTTGGATGAACTTTGTGGTTCCCTTCCAACTCAGCATATTCCATGGCTCCATGGTTCTGTGAGTGTGTAGGCAGGGAGAGGAGACATCTGGTGAGGAGAGCTGCCTTAATTCCCAGGAATCAAGGCCCTAGTTCTGTCCAGGAAGAGAAGCTTCTGGGCTCAGCCCATAGTACAACTTAGGACTCCACTGCTCATATCAAACCAGGCTGGTAAGACCATGGCTACCGAGCTGGGCAGGGCACAGGGAGGGCAGGAGGGCAGCAGAGCAGGGAAGCTCTGACACCTCAGGTTCCAGGGGCTGGGTGCAGGTGGAGTTTCCAGGTGGGGTCCACAGAGGCATCTCTCTCTGCACCGTACAAAAAAGAGTAGTAGTCAGTGAAGCTGAGGGTGCAGAGATCTTTTGGAATAGTTTTAACAATATCCCCTGAATAGAAACTGTATGTGCTTCTGAAAGAACTGTGAAAACTCTTCAACTTTCATGTGTGCCAGCAAGTAAAATAGATACTAAAGCAACATTTATTAAATCTTGGCTTTCAAGTCTTAAGAATGGCATGTCCTGATCATGCCTGTCCTCTCTGGATCTTTTCATCTGGCCACCTGCACATAAAGCAGGCTGAAGAAAAACTTTGCTGTGATTCATCACAACTTTTTGAGCAACAAAGAAATACACTATGTTCTCATCCATTGAGTACTCAGCCTGGTTAAGTTACATCTGCAGCACACAGAGTCCTATACAGGATACACAGAGAGCAGAAACATCTTTGTTTCCTGTGGTGCAATTGCAATGAGCTCAAGGAATGTTTTACTTAAAAAGGGAGAATATTTTCAGAAGGCAACACCTCTAAGAGAACACTCTCAGCAGAATCCACTTTTCATGTATAGCTGTAAGCTCTGCTGCTGTGATGACCCAAACACCCTCATAAATTTAGACTATATGGAAGGCACTGAATGTAATTATCTGAAGCAGCTAGAACATTTATTATGATAATTAAAGTCAATTACTTTTATGACAGGATCAAAAAATAAACACCACCTTTAACACTTCCCTCATTTTCCTATCTCTTGCACAGTATAATATTGCCTCAGCAATTTCTGTATCTTACCATACTCCTAGCACATTCCAAAGGCATGGACATCTTAATTCACTTGGCTAGTCTCCTTCCACATGACTGCTTCACTTAGCAGCAGTAGATGGATATCTTCCTTAAAATGCTGATAGCAATCCTGACTTGGTTTGCTTTAAAAAATTAGTATTGTTGTGAAAACACCTCTGGATAATGAAGGATGTGGTTAGAATTATTGCTAGGAAATTATTAGCTCATAAGCAATGCTAGACACATCCTAATGAAATGGGATGTCATTATTACTATGGGAACAATATGAGACTAAGAATATCCTATACCATCCATTTCTGTGTAAATG
This sequence comes from Geospiza fortis, assembly GCF_000277835.1. Lineage (NCBI taxonomy): Eukaryota > Metazoa > Chordata > Aves > Passeriformes > Thraupidae > Geospiza > Geospiza fortis. The sequence continues at coordinate 3,149,980 of NW_005054300.1, read as the reverse complement.
TCTGCTCTGTTTGGAGATGGAGCTGAATAACAGTCTACTAAAATAATCACAAACTACTTTTCCTCTTGGGATTATATCCAGGGCCCAATTAACATATTAACCAACTTACTGACAGTGTTTAGAAAGTTTGATTTTCAGACTCCTACTGAAATTTACTTCAGTTTTAAGGCAGAGGATGCTCCATTTAAGTCAAACAAGGTCCCTTAGGGAAATAGAATGGTGCAATTTGTTACCAGCTATCCTGATCAACATCAGCTGTCTGATTTTCTGTTCTTTTCTTGGCTCCACTTTACAGTAGAAAGAGCAGTTATCTATAACACAACAAAGCCTCGTCCAGGCCTCATGTCTGAGGTCACAAATCTTTAGTGCTGTGGGCTGAACCTTCACTTTCTGAGAAAAATTCCCTCTCCAATATTTTGTGTGATTTAAACAAAGACATATGCAAAAACAAACAAACAAACTCACAAACACAAACAAACAAACCAAACCCCACAAAACAAACAAACAAACCAACAAACCAACAAACTCCCCCCCCCCAACAAAATAAAACTCCAAACCAACAGACAAACCTCAGTACAGTGAAGCTTAATGTGTCAGCTGGTTGCTGCTTTTCCCAAGGGGTGGAGTCTTCTACTGAGAGGGTCCCCTCCCAAAAAGCTTTATGAAAAACCCCTGATGGACTCAAAGATTTGGCAGCACCTGAAGAAATAGATGGAGAAAGATTCACTGTACTGATATCTCAGAGTCTTATTTCAAAAGATAAATGGACATAAAGGGCTGCATTGTCTTTATAGGATGACCCATTCTTTAGGGGTGTAAATCACATTGTGATAGTGATGTTGTGGACAGAGAATGACCAGAAGCTGGAGATACCTGTGGGGAGCTGAGTTCTAGGTCATGTTCTTACTGGAGACTCCTACTGGGGCAGTCAACAGGCTCACCAAGCAGCTGGGATGTGAGACTGGTCCTCTGTACCTGGGGTTTGATTGCCAGCACTTTAATACCAGCCCTGGGAGCCCTGGATCACTGGTGGAAAGAAAGGTCTGCTTTTCTATGAACTCAGCATAGGAAGGAGAGGATGCACAGCGTGCCTTGTTACAGATGCACTTTACTGGGGCATAGGGATGCCAGTCTTGCAGAGGGCTGTGGTGATGGGAGGCTGGAGAAGGAAGCTTCAGCTTTCCATCCCGGCAATGGCACAGGCCACGAACAGGAGCTGGAGCTGAGGTGGATTTACTGAGCACGTGGCTGATGTAAACACGTGGTAAATTTTTTCCCTCAGGTTTTGCTTCAAAAATATATGTGTAAAATAATACTGAGGAGACCTGGGATCCAGCAATATGCAATTGCTGTAAGGCCCCATGATTTGCCTGCGTGTTACAAAATAAAACTTGGAGTCTTGGGGTCTTCATGTTCCTCAGCTAATATCCAGAGTTAATTAGCAGCTCCTGCTACAGGTTAGCCTATAGTATTGCAGATGTCTTAATTTTCTCCACCTTGTGGGCCATTTCAAAGACAGGAATGCATACACTGTGATGAATAGTGGCCCTTAAAATTCTGTCTGACCCAGGCCATATGCCATTCTATGAGTATCCATGCAAGCTAAGCTGAAGATAAAAATAATTGGGTAAAAGTCAGTGTGAAGTGCAGTAATTGACATTAGATGGTGCAAGTTTCTTTTCTCCCCTTGACCAGTTTTTCTCTTGGTCGTACCCTGCTAGTTTTTTGGTCCCATTATATTCCATACTGGGATGTCTTAATTTGAATCTGTTCTTCCCTGAAACTACCCAGCCCTCCTTAGGAAGAACTTCTTGGTGAATTAAGCTATTCTCTGCTTCCAAATCAATCATTTAAGAAAAATAACAGGACATTAACTAAATGTATCTATGCCTCTATTAGTAACATGAGTGTGTTGAAAAAAGTGTTCAAACTCTGATTAATGAATTTAATCATTTCCATAGAAAATGTGAGGAAGAATGAAACTAATTCATTAGAAAAGAGTGTGTGAAAGTAAACACTTAGCCTGGTAAAGTTTCCTGGATAACTCAAGATCTTAAAGACCAAAAAAGTCATAAGATAGACTTACCCCCAATTGCAGCATTGTTTTTGTTGTTGTTGCTTTTACTACTACAAAGCTGTGTTATCAACATGAGCTCATACAGGAAAAGATACAGCTAGAAAGTGTTACTTATTTAATAATTGTAAACTTGTAAAACATTAGGAACAAACCCAGATTTAGATCCCGGCTTTCAAATATTTTCAGACGCAGCAAAACAATGAAAACCACTCTCTATACTGATACATTTCTTATATTTTATGCTGCTCATGGGAACCATGAACTCAGGTTCAACACTTCCAGCATCAGCTATGACTGCACAGCAACCACTCTAAGACATAGACTTATCTTTGTGGGGAATTCTCCTTCATATTTGTATGTTTTATTCCAAGGGGGGTGAAAAATTAAGCAAATTAATGATGATAAACAATCAAAACAAAACACAAACAACTAACCTTCCTTTATCAAGTTGTCGCTTGCTGCACAGCAACAAGATAAAAATTGTACCCCAAGGAGACTGAAAACCTGAGTTTTTCATCCTCAGCCACAGAGTAACCTGGACTTATTTCTTGATTTCAATGAACTGAGCCAAAGAGAATGTACCAACTGGCCAGTACCTGCATTTTAAAAAGCCTTCTAGGTGACAAGCTTATGGAGATATAAGTAAGGGAAATTTTTTAAGCTACTGTGGTAGTTCAACACCAGCAGGAAATTAAACTCATTAACACCTGGTCAAAATGTAGTTGTTAGAAAAATTAGACCCTTCCAAAAGAAGTTGCCAGAGCACATCAAAGTCACAATTTACTGCAGCAGCTTGATGGTAAATGTATCATGAGCTCAAGCATTTGGCCAACAGCGTTGCTGACACTGTACCTTAACATAAAATGGCATCTGACACATCCCAGTTCTTACTTTGGATGCCTTTGGACTCTCTGTTCCAAGAAACTTACAGGCCCACATCAGGAGTTTTAAATGAAGCCTGTCCCTTACATTATTGTGAAGACCTATAATGAGATCATAGGACAATTGTAGAATTCTAATCGATTTTAAAGATAATTCAGCCCCTCTCCATTTACAGAGTAAATACTTGAACTGAGACAGGTTACTTTTAGCAAAAGAAATTAAATTTAGTAAGTAGAGGGCTGGAGGTAAGAGGCCTTTGAATTGCATGAAAGGTTTACCTACATTCCTACTGAGCTTAATCCTTTGGAACTGTCTTGTCCCTCAGAACAGCAGTGGTTAGAGTGGTTCAATAAGACAAAAAAGGAAAAACCCACTGAAGGTTGATCCTTCAGTATTAGACATCAAAAATGGGAAGGAGAGACTGCAGATGGCACTTGGTAACTTGCTGTGATTCTGGTCGTGTAAAAACAGGTTGTAATAACATCAGGAACCTACTTCTCTACTGCACTGTTTTTTGTCTTCACAGGCATTTTCAGATAGAGTGGTTCACTTTATTATTCCGTCCAGTGGAAGATAAACACTATGGAGGAAATCTAATTCAAATCTTTATATCTAATGATAAGGGTGGGAAGATGTTTTCAGGTAGTGGGGAAAAAAATGGTGTTTAGGGGACTTGTAATTGGGGGAACTGACATGTTTTGAAGGCTTTTATCCCTCTTCACACAGAGTATACACCCTCAGTGCAAAGAGAAACATTTCCCCTCAAACATTCATTTTGTCTGTATTGAGGGTCAAGCTGCTCTCCTCTGAAGAACAAGACTTGTGGAGCAACCTAAAATCTGATTAGTGGATTGTCTGAACTGGCAAAAGATTTTTTTTTTCTGCTCATAAACTGAATGAATCAAGTCAGACTTAAAAGAAAGAGCAGTTGAAAGAGAAGTAAAACTTCACCCACCAAAACTTAAGGGGGAAAAAAATCAAACTGCAGGGAAGGCAGGCAGGGAACATTCAATTAACTGGTTGGCATTTATGCAGGATCCTGGGATAAATGTCCTTTGCAGGCTCTCTGCCAGTAGTGTACAGGCTATTTCTCTTTGAAGGGCTCCAGGTTCACAGGGGCTGAGGGTTTAGTGGGGTTTTTTACCATTTTCATGCAGTAAAATAATGATGATAGAAATGTCAAGAAACAAGATCAAATGTATTGGGGGTCAGTACTGCTCTTTTACCAAAGTGCTTCTGGTGCTTGGCACCCAGACCAGCTCAACAACACATATCAGGGGTTAAAGAAAATAATAGCCTGGGCACTGTAGAGAATGATAAGAAACAAGTAGCAGGACAGCAGATAGCACTGTCTGAACCCAGTGTTATTTCCAAAGGTTAGGAGGGAATGAGTATTTCTCCTTTTTTTAAATGTCAATTTAATCTGAAAGACACTGAACCTCAGGTAACATTTCAAACTAATGTAGAACTTCTGAAAACAAGGTAATTGCTGATCAAGCAGACAGGGATTTCATCCTGAACTGGCTGCAAGTTTTAGCACCCTTGTTGTGTTATAATGTAAATATTAGTTAAAAAGGTGTAGGAAGGGAAAAGGGGAAAAGATCCCAGCACAGCTGCTGAGTCTTGAGCAATGGTGAGCTCCAGGAACTGATGTGCTGAGAGTTAAAAAAGGATGAACTACTTTCTGTCTGAATATTTTGTGATCTTCCCTCACTAAACAGAGAGGCTGTTACAGTAAAAGCTTTGTGCCTTTTTGATAAGAAATCAGACACTTTAAAGGTGAAAACCTTGCCCAAGGCTACACAGGAAATCAACAGTACATCTGAGGAATCCAAATGCAGGGCTTTAGTGCTGGATGTTTCTTCTGAATGTTCTTCTCACACCATAATCAACAATCACATAACTTCTTAAATATCTTTAAACATACTCTGCACCTGAGTTATGACAAGGTAATTTGCATCCGTTTTCTGTATGAAACAGAAGATGAGGAGTTACAGGAATTTTTACTATCGGTTGATGCAGCCAGAGATGTTCAGCTTAAACATTACAAAAAACTTGGCTGAAGTACTGCTGCAATTCAGGGACAAGCCACACAGAGGGACTGTGGAGTCCCTCTCTGGAGGATTTCTCACACAGGTGGACAAATATCTCTGCAAATATACCCGATTATTCCTGCTCTGGGAATGGAGATATGGACAGGGTACAGCAATGGATCGACTGGTGATTCTTTCAAGTAACAAGAACAGCAATCTGTGAGCAGATTCAAAGTGCTCATCCTCACTTCATGTTCTAGATACCCATCCAGGGTTTAAAGGCTCTAGCTGAAAAGCTTTCAGAAGGTTTCTTTGCAGAACCACCATCTGCTTAAGACAATAATTTTTTTAAGCTCAAAATTGTTACAGTCAGGCTAACATTTAATCTTTAAGTCTGTCTGTAACTTAACTGCTGAAAATGTTTTGTTATCTCAGCACAAATTTAGTATCAAATCAATTGCTTCAAAAAATACATTGGCTGACACATATAGTGCTACTGCTATTGTAGGTTCATGCTTATTTTGGATATGATCTACAAATTAATGGCTTGCAGTATAAAATCCAGGATTCAGAGCAGTCTATATGTGGTGACCTTTTCCTTTATGCAGAAATTAGTATAACAGTTTCACCAATATTAGTCCTGCTCTTATTTATGCCAATAGCATGATGAAAGGAGCTATTTCTGTTTAAGATTATGAGGGAAGGCATGTAAGGAAGATTCAAAAGACTAGAGAGATGCATAATGCATTGGTAGAACTTTGATGTATAACTGTGCTACAAACTCATCTGAATTTTTTTTTTATTTCTGTATTAATTTAAATTTTCTGAAAGTGTTGATTGTCATCTTTAATAGAAAAAAAAAAATAAAAGGGCCCTGCCTTCATCTCCTAAATCAATGCTGTAAAGAGAGTAGCAGTGCAAGGTTCTGCACAAACCATTATCATTCAACATGGTCTAAGTCCTGTGCATCCCATGAGGCAGAAATCATCTACTGCCATATTTCAAGAGAATGATCTGCATAATAAAAGTGGTAAGTGGTGATGGCATTTTGTGATGTATGCAGTTCCTCAACAGGAAATATGCTAGGATTCCAGATCCAAAACTTCACATGAATTTTTAAATAGCCCTCACTCCTTCAGGGACCCTGAGCTGGATTTGGAATGAAAATTTAAAATGTAAATGCACTTCTCTTGCATCTCCTTTAGGGTTTTAAAGGTGAATTTTATTCTGTGTTCACATGCTTCTGAGTGTTGGTTTAGAACTCTGCATTCATTGATAAGAAATCCTAATAATCCCCCTTGATCAGAGATGGAAGTGATACACTAAAACCCTTTGAGAAGTACAATAAGATCATCCAAACACTCAGCTTTCTCTCTTTTCTCCCTTCTACAAGATAGGTAGTATGAGAAAAGGAAGATGTTGTCTTTCTGTTAGTTGGTAAGATTAACAAAACTCCTGTGCGCTGTGAAAATTATTTTTTTTTTTGTTTTTCACAAAGATATTTTCTAATAAAGACTATGTGTACCTTTTCAAAGCAGCTGGTGGTGCTCCAGGAATCATTTTGAGGGCAAGAACAAATTCATATTTGTCCTATTTGAAAACCAGGAACCCGATCGAAGTTCCTTAGTACCAGGATGAATTTTCTATTGTCTTCCACTGAAGTTTAGAAGTTGTCCTAAGCCCATCTTCAAGGCATGACAGGCTGTCTATTAAAGTTTATGAGAGTATACATAGGTTCATACAGAGTTAATGTTTTGGGTTTTTGTCCATTAAATGAGGGGTGACAGATTCTTTTACACTTGGAACAATCTTTACTCCCAACCATGTGAGCAGGAAAACTGGTGCTTCTATTCTGGTCACAGGTAGCCAATTCTGAAATGGGCCTTCAATGAACCACAAAACACAGATTGCGCAAACAAAATAGGAAATTTCTAAGGTGAAAAAAAAATTTATTTTCCCTGTGTCTTCTAAACACAATCTGAATTTTCTGAACTAGAATTCAGCATTATAAAATGGAGTTTTTGATAAAAGTAAATCCACAAGTGAGTTATGAACCAGGTGCCTTCAGACAGACTATGCAGAAGTACACAATCAGACAGAATGAACTCTCAGCAAGTGGATCCCATGATGAGATTTTAACCAAAAAAGGCACCTATGGAGTCTGTGGGTGATATAACACATTATGTAACACACGCTGCAGTTCTCTGTAGAAGTCAGGGAGGTATTTCTGAAGGGGTGGGAAGCGTCTCCTCTGCATCCTGCAGTTTGAAAAGCTGCCATCCGATTGTACATGAGTAGCTCAGACTTTGATCAGATCTTTAACTGTGTTTGTGTTTTGTCTTCTATGAGAGGCATGTTTGCTAAGTGCTTTATTTACACTGTACAGCAGGAGATGATGCAGAATAAGAATTGGATATACTTGGCACACACTGATTTGTGAACATGTTGTCTGTGCAGAATATAGCTACAAAGTCTGCACTGTTGTATTTATACCAAAGAGAAAGCCAGCTTCTATTTATTGCTTAGGCTGAATACCGAGAGCTTCCCATGTTAGCTCCACTCAGCTGTAAATTCTGAAAGGTACAATGGGAATGAGTTAAAGCACTATGCCACCATTGCAAAAACCTTACTGGGAGTGGCTTATTGACATGTCATCCATACACAGTTTATTAGATATGTATCAATGACAAATGTGTACTTCTCATAGACTTATAAAAGAATCTACCCTGCAAATTTTTTCTTATCTCTTTTGAGATTAGCATCTCATCAATACTTTATCCATGTATATCTACATACTCATTAATAACTGCCAGAAAATAATAAGATTACAGTGTCTTTTTGTACAGAGAGAATATTCCTGGAATTTTTCAGGTTTGTTTCAAGCATCAGTCAAGCATTTTCTGCTCCTCTCCACGTAGAACAAATTCAGTGGCTGAAGGAACGTTGGACTTTCAGAAATGTTGATAGCTTTCTTCCTATGTGAGAATGCCTGGTGAAGGGAGAAGCTTTTTGCCCCTCTTTTTCTTTTTATGCCCTCTTTTCATATCACAGGTGTTATTTGCAAAATCAAATTCCTCTCAAAATACTACTGGTTTTCTGATTAAAACATGCACACCTCCCTTTAAAAATCAGGGCAAGAAGCTGGGATTCCAAACCATTCACATTTCAAACATTTTAGCGGGCTAGATTTTCAAGGGATATTCCAATCACAGGGGGGAAGTTTTGGTAAATCCAGAAAAAGTTTTACCTCTGTATATATTTTTGGATGCATTTCCAGCAGAGGCTCAGAAGTTGCTCTTGGTAATTGCCCTGTCCAAGATCTCAACTGACAGGCAAGAAAAGTCAGCCAGTTCTTGTCTTTTAATCCTACATGTAATGGGCAAACAAATCAGAAAGAAATGCTTAACTCACAGGCAAAGGTCTGGTCCTTGAAAGTTAATTAGAAGTATTTTATGGAATCAGCAAATTACTATTTCTCCCCTTTGGAGTTTTCCTTACCAGTAAGAAGTCTTTGGAGTAATGTTCTGGTTTTCATCAGTGCCCCAAAGCTTAAACCTTCAGCCAGGGTGACTGGATATAAAGATTTTGGGAAAAGCTTTTTCTTCAGTTTTCATCAGGAGTAGCATTGAAAGCATTCTTTGCTACCCCGTGACTGATGCCCACAAATCTACATGGGGTTTTTTGTTTATTTTGGGGTTTACGGTTTTTAAAATTTATTTTCTCCTTCTTGGAACAGCTTTGCCTCTACCTTAGCACTATTTCTGACATCTAAGTTTTATTTATATTTTCTCAAAATCTTAATAAGGCCAGTATATGCTATGTCAGAAGGAAGAAATTTTTCTTGGGTGCTACATCTTAGTGGGACTCTTGAATGTGGTACCAGTTCCCTCTTCCATCTCCTCATAAGCTTATTCCAAATCCCAGTCACTTCCTATGACACAGGGGTGATCACAAGCTCTGCCTTCAGTCTACAATTATTTTGAAGAATAAATGATAAAATAAGAACTTTGTATAGGGACTGGTCATATTTTATCCATACTGAAAGCAGGGCACTTCTGAGCCACCTGTGAGAAAATTTCATTTCTGTTTAGTCCTAGGAAGTGTGAATGTTTATGCTAAAAGTATACCTAGAGGTGGTGACATCCATCAGTCCCCAGGCTGTGCTGTGTTCCTACATGTGGAATGGAAGTTTGGCTAGAGGATTCCTAAGGAGCAGCAGTGAGGTGATTTACAGGAGAAGTAATTTTTTGCATTTATTGTTGGTATTGCTGTGACAGCTTTATGGCCATTCTAGAATAATGTGCCTGATTTGTCTCCTAAATGCAAATATAGTCCCAGTCCTCTGCACTACTTGGGTGGCAGATTTTGTGGGTAGATTTTTGTTCCTGTACTCTGCATAAAGCTGAGAAGTCTTAGCTGAATGCAAGAAAGTACTGCATCTGAATGTTAAACTAACTGAAAAAAATCAGAGTTTAACATACTGTCACATGGTAGGAAGGTGAGCACGTTTCAGCTTCTTATTTTAAGCATTGTTGCATTCCTGTTGACAAGAGAGAAAATCTGTGCTCCAACTGGGATACAAAGGTCAAGGAATGGCAAATGAAACAGTGAAACAGAGAAGTAAATTCTTTAACTTCTTTAAGTGACAAAGAGGGCATTTGCTGAGAAAAGACAAACTCATGTTTACATACCTTGTCAAAATATAGACAGTGTTATTTGAAGCTCCAGAGAATAACTTTAGAAATTGAAATTCCACACATAGCACACTTCTGTAAGAAACTCACAATACCAATTCTAATATCACAGTTAGAAACCCATACAAAAATCCTAGAAGTGGCAGCCTGCCTTTATATGAAAAAAGATCTGACTTTGGATCTTAACACTTGCACATTTTCATCTATTTATAACATTGCCAAAAGATTTCCCTGGTATCTCACCCGTTCTTTCATCATTATCCCAGCATACATTCTCTGCTACTCTCTTTAGATCAGAACACCAAATAAGCTACTCAGAACTTGAAGGAAAAAGATTTAGTAAAACTGGTGCTTAAAGTTGCCCTCTGCTACAACATAGAGAACACACAAACATATTTTCATTGCTGTTATAGTAAACATTACCCACGTGCTCCACCCTGGATCCAAGTATCAAAAAGAATGAGATGCAAATAACAATGTAAATAAAACCTGAAGGCCCACTAATTGTCTCACTGTAGGGAAGTTATATGATTTCCAGAAAGAAACATCTCAAATCAAAATGACAAGGTTATCCTCAAACTCAAGGATGCTCAAAAACACACAGAACTTTCCTGTCTGCTACAAAAAACCATAACCAGTTCAGAGGGTAGATCCCACAGTGACAATTAGGAGAATGGAAAATTCCCAGATTTGCTGAAATTGTGTTAGAGTTATGACCAACATCCCCATTAATTTCATAGAACTATGTAATACACAGAAGATGATGATCTTTTTGGCAATTTGTAGGGTGCCTTTTCATCATGGTGGCTCTCCACTACTCTCTCCCTTAAGCAAGGAAAGCTGGGGCATTCAATCCATTTCCAGCTGTAAGTATGGTTTCTTCAAAGGGTTGAGATTTTACCCTGTTCATCAAACACTGCCAGCACCTTAGTTTCCCTGGAGTATGACACAAGTAGCAGTAAGCAGGCAGTGAAAGTTTTGATTCATTAAACTCATTAGCATTTTTTTGAGTTTCTGTTGAGCTTGAGCAATTACTAATAAAAACAGAAAGACTGTCCTTGACAAAAATTCTGCTGAAGTACTGGTGCAGCCAACAAAGTAATTGCATGGATTCTACAATGGCAATAATCTTTTCTGCTCACATATTGAAATTCTTCCCATAATGATCATTGTGGAAATAGTCTCATATATTACATATTGTTTGAGGTTGGCTAAAAACCACAGATCCAGATTAAAAAAGCTCACAGTAAAGAATCAAATTCAGACAACCCAAGAAGATGTTCCATTTGAATAAAAATTTAAGAAAGACTTCTGTGGGATTTAAACATGTAAACCAATGCTTAATATTCATATAGAAAATGGAAGATATTATATTGAGTCAGGTTTTTCATGGACAATAGACAAATTCAGATTTTGATAGGGGAAAATCCACAATTTTCATTCTTTGCAATTTGTCTAAATAATTACTATCTGTGAATTTGCTTCTTTGAAAAGGGCTTGGTACATCACACAAACCATTAAAGCGCATTAAGGTATATGGCAACTCTTAATCAAGCAAAAAGTTCAGGCTTTATGAGGATTGCCCTCCTGCATGAAGGTTTGCAGGACCAAGGCCTTTTGCTTCTGGTAGACTGTAAGGTACAGCAAGATCCATTACACCTGCTGTCTAGCCTTACACTTGAACAGGTTCAGTGATGGAAATCCAACCCAACTCCACTTGAGAGCATCATACATTGTCCTGATTGTTCTTCTACTCAAAGTATTTCCTCATGTATAACTGACATTTTCCCAGCAACATCCTAAATCTATTAGCCTTGTTCTGTCCTTGATGACTCGAGAGAATAATTAGTCTCTCTTCTCTGTAATATCCCTTTATGTATATATAGACAGATATATCTCCTAAGTGCTACATGTTCCATCCTCTTTATCACCCTTGCAATTTCCATTTTCTAAGTCCTTTATCATTTTACTGCTATTGCCCTCTGGACTACATTCCATTTGTCTGCAAGGTCCTCAGTAATCCTACACAAAAAAAGAAAAGAACAGCCCTGACATCTTGTTCTCTTACCAAGTGATGGCTACAGGAACATGGCATCTTTCACTTGCAAGATGGAAACCCCCTCAAGTGGCTACTTTATCCAAATTCTTTTTAGAGGTCATGAAGATGTTTCTGGGCAAAAGAGAAGAAACATCTCTTCCCAAAACAAAAGAAACTTTTAAAACAGATTTCTTGACTTTTTCACTTGCCAAACAGAGGTAATATGTTGAAGTCCAGGCAAGGCAGCACAGACTCACAACCCTCCTGCTGCAAAATATCTAAAACAAAGCTTTACGGAAATTACAGTCTCCCACTGAAAGCAGAAACATTGAAAATAAATATGCTGTATTAAGGAATCAATCCTCTTCTGTTCGTTGGTGGTTAACTATGAGTTTTAGTGCCATTCTTTTCCAGTTCTGAAGGTGAAAGTCTTTGGCTGACGTTGTCACAGCTGACAAGTGCAAGCAAATGCATTAACCTACGTAAAGGAGTTAAACTGCTCACATCATATTTCATGACCGTACCATAAGACAGAGCAGTAGATTTTCAATTTTTACATATTACTCCTCTTACATTACTCCCACCATTTTCTCTAAAATAGCTCTAACCCTAGGACCTCATTAACACCTAATTCTTCCCCAGTGTGAAACATAAGTATTTATCTGCCACGCAATTAACAAAAGGCTTCTTTTCATAACTGACAGTGGTTTAACTTTTGAACAAAATATGGAGAATTATGCATGTTTACAAGCTATTCTTTAATTTCAGTCGACCATGCACAACAAACCATTCAAAGGATTAGTAACGACTACCTATTTGTGGCAAAGTTATTCCAGCATGAAAATACACAGTTTTATGCCTTGCATTCTTATACCAGATCTCAGAAGATGCTCTTCATATTTTCCAAGTTGTGTTTCAGTTCAAATGCCAATGCATCCACACTACTCCAATATTACCTTTGGTTATGTTAGACAGACCATAACTTTTTGAGCAGGTCTGTTTTGAAGAATCATTGTAGGAGTCAAAGCATGCAGAGCATCCAAAATACATAATGAACACTCAGCCAGAGCACAGAGATCTCTTTAAAAACATAAAAGTGTTTTGGTCAGGGGGTTTATGGGTTTCCAGAGACTCTGAAAAGAGGTGTTTTACCACATGAGAGAAAGGACTGTTTGTCTCAGGCTCCTGTTCAGCTACAGAACCATTGCTACTGTGGTACATAGGCAGCCAAACAACATAACAGGGGGACTGAAACATAAAAGATGAACAGCAATTACCAAAACAAACTGTTTCTCTGGTCTCTCTTGGACAGTGAATTCAACAACCACAGAGGGAATAATCTATAAAACTATTTTTAAAATATAATACAATGTCCATTTTTTTAAAGTGAGATATTCACCTTGCAGACACAAGGAAATAATGGAGGTTGCCTGTAGGCTTTGCCTTGTGTTTTATAAAAGACATTTGATTACATAAAAAATACATTTGCAGTATTTTGAAGCTGGACAATATTTACAGTTATTGCAATAGGCTTGAGCAGGACATTAAACACAACATACTACAGGACACAGCAAACTACAGGAGTACACTGGGATGTAGCATTAAGAAACTTAGTCCCTAGCAAGTTTTGCTCATCATATTTATATTAACATCAGTGGAACTTCTGGTTTTTAAGTTGTTTTGTGAGAAGGAAAAAAGAATTCTTAAAATAACAGCAGAACTTTAGAACCTTGCTCTTTGAGGGAAAGTTTGTTTCTTTGGAAACATGATCATAAATCATTTTCCATGAGACATTTTTGAAATAGCTCATTAACAAGACACTTTATCAGAGGCAATGAAATTAATACTTTTAGCATGTTAGATTGATAATAGCACTCCACATTTGTAATAGCCCCTTTCCTGCCAGAATCTTCAATCATCTTGCAACTATTTATTAAGCCTTACACCACATGTGGGAGGCAGGTACAGTATTTTATATTCCTGCAGGCCAATTCTCCATAGACCACAGAAAATTCCCGTTCCCCAAAGAGTGTTTGCTAAGGATGTTTAGAGTTATTGCTTAGCACGATATAAGTGTAGTTTATCTTTCTCTCTGTACAGTCACTACAGTTACATTAGGCTGTGGATTTCTGTTTGTTGGTCTACCCTCCTGTTCATCCAAATAACCTGGTCATAAGTGATCCATCCCTACTGAGTGGCACATATGTGACAAAAATTATGGTTGCTTGGCTCATTATTTTTCTCCCACTTTAAGTTTTTTGCTCTGAAGAAGTGATGAAAATGAGAATGGAGAATTATGTAGACATCTACCAAACCTAAACACACAAGCTGCAAAAACTCTTGGGTTCAAACCCAGAGAAAATGGGTATTATCCAATCTCTCTCTTCCAGCATATGCCCTCACATCCTTGAAGCTAAATAACACAGGAAATACCATGAAGATTCCCAGGGTTCTGTCAGGTGCAGCCAGACACTAGCAAGAGTAAAAAGCAAAGCATTTTGTCTCATGTACAAGAAATGTACCTGCTAGGCTTGCAAAGCAGTCCTCAACCCCTCCACAGGGAGCAATATTCCTGACAAAGACCCCTGGGACTCCTTTTGCAAACAGAAACTGCAAGAAGAGAACAAACCTAACACAGAGTACCAGTAGAAATAAGCTGTGATGAACATTTCGATTCCCTAAACATAGAGACTCTTTCCGAAACTATAAATATCAGTTCTTAAACAATCACACGTGCACCCTCACTACAAATATTGATGCTCTCCTTATAGGAAACTGTGTGAAGCCCAGCCCACCCTCTCTCTTGTAGCAATATATTAGGACCTTAGAGGAGAGTAGGCAGTATAGGGAATTTCTAAAGATAAGACTCTAGATTTCTCTGCTGCTAGGAAAGACCTCCCAGTAGTAACCAGTATATAGGTAGGTTCTAGCCTAATCCACAAGATTCTCAAAATAAATTGATACCTATTTATAAAGCCACTTGTTACCCTAAAATCGAGATTGAGCTTTTCATCTCTTAACACCTTATAGCTGAGCTAAAGAGCTATTTGTCCTTTTACTTTCCACCACCCCTTAGCTCACTCCCTTCTCACCAGTGTGAAGCGTTGCATTTTAAAAGAACCTACACAACTAACTGTAATCTTAACTCCAAACCAGCGTATACCCTTCCCTTACAAAACAACTTTGTCACTAAAAATGAAAAAGTACTTAAGTGTAGTTCCAGTGTATTATGGGAATTGGGAGGCTGTAAGTTTCAGTTAGTTAAGGTTTTTTGTGCTTGGTTACACCTGTGGGAGGAAAGGAAGAAAGGAGCAAGTAAGCATGATAGGTACCAAGATAATTGCTTGTAAATTTATATTGTGAGAAAGATTTATGTCTGTTAGAAAGCTGAGGTTCTAAAGAAGATAGGTAAGAGTAAGTAAGTGAGTTTGATATGTAAGAATTATTCCTGAAAAGGATCATTTGTGTTTTTGTGCAGTGTCAAGGGACTGTCTGATCACTTATTGTTGCTTGTAAGCTTCTGTTTCAATTTATTCTGAGATTCATAAACAGTCTTACCAATACTATTGAGTACCACTAAATCTTTAAAAAAAAAGATAAATTATCTTGAGAATTAGGGTTGTGAAAGAAATGCAAAGACATGCCACTTATACATTCTCAGTAATAGCTCACAGAAGCTAGAATAACTTCCCCCTCAAAAGATATTTTATTACAATGAATGATGAGGACACAATCTTAAGGAATGTTATTTCTACTTGCCTTATGCTATACTATAGGTAGAGGTTGAGTTTGGTCCTTCACTTTTTCATCGGAATATTTTTTATCTTAACCTCCCTGAATATACAATGTAGGAAATTATACATTTCTCTCTGAGGATCAGCTCACAGGAACCTGGTGATTGCTGTACCTAAAACGTGTTTTGGGGTGCTGTATTTCAAGCAGGAAGAAAAGAAAGATCAGTGTGTTGCCTGGACTGTTTGCTTTCTGTAGATTAGTGGCTTAAGACATGGGTGTGCTTTCCACAGCTCAGTTTGAAACAGGAGCCATATTTTCTCCAAGAAAATTGTACTTGATGTTACATCCATTGCACTTAAAGCAAAATTTCCTGTTCCACAGCCCTAGATCAGTACTTTTTCCAATGCAAGAATCAACACACCATAAAATCCTCCTTTATGCCGTCATGCACGTTCCTGTAATTTCTGCCCTGACTTAACAAGCCATCCTGAACCTAAACATCCCTTTTCCACTCCCTGCTTAGCCTTGTGACAGGAACTGGGCTTGGAGGGAACAGCAGGATGGTGGGGGGTGAGACTGGAAGGGGAGCCTGACATGATGGCAAGAACCTGCCAATTTGTAAGTGGAGGTGGGCATTTCTAGCCCTGAAACGTAGGCATTTCTGCCTTTCTGCAGCAGTTTATTACCACCTGTATGTGCACAACCTTTCCATTATCACTGTCCCAGGGGGTTATCCTCAGGAAAGGTGAACAATAGTTTAGCAGGAAAGAGCCACCTCCTTGTCTCTTGAAAAGGAGCAATCTAATTTTGTCCCAAGAAGCTGCATGCTGCTCAGAAAATGACTAGCAGACATGTTTTCTGTGCCTTAAGGAAGCCTTTCTGTGGTGCACATGTATTTTCCACTGTATTTCCCACCTGCTGTCTGACATTTAGTTTGCAGACCCCTGGGGACAAGAACACACTCTGGTTTTGGGTGTTTGCACCAGACAGTGCAAGGGAGGGGTCTAGTCTTTGATTATCAGTCACAGGTGCTGCAGAAACATAGGCACATAAATACCTAAAAAAAAAAACCCCTAAAAACAGAATTAAAAAAAAAAATAATTAAAAAAATTTAAATTATATAAAAATAAAAATAAATACAACTAAAAATTAAAATTATACATTATAAATAAACAAAATTAAAAATTAAAATTAATTCATAAATAAAAATAATAATAAAAATTAAAAAATTTAAAATGCAAAATAAAATAGAAATAATAATAAAGAATTTAATAAAAACAATAAACAGGTAAATTAAAGAAATTTTAAAAATTAAAAAAAAAAATAAAAATCAGACTTTATTCTGAGGATAAAAAACAAGGTTATCAAAGAGACTGACTGAAGAGATGCATTTTATGACTCCATCTGCCCTAATTAGGAGCAAAATCATGACTTCCTCCAGAAGCTCTTGCATTTAGACATTTATCTCTAAGATCTGTTTCTCTGGACATCAGTTCCAGAATGCAGAACTTCCTGGGGCCACTTGGTGAAAGAACAAGACAGGTTTGTAATGCAGATTTCCACATCTACAGTTAAAATGTATTTTTAAAATCTTAGTATGCTAATCTTTACTCTCTAGCTTGACAGAAAAAGTCGAAAGCTGTTACCCAGAAACATAAGTTCAACATTAAAAGGCTTAGCAGAAATGTCAGTGCAGGAGATCAGAATAGCAGGACAATACTGGAGGGATGTGCTGGAGACACAGGTCTGAGAGTAGCCCTCAGGAGTAATTTCTGCAGCATCAAATAATTGTTGTGAGGTGTTTTCCTGTAGCATCCCCAGGGTGTATCTGCAATATCAATCCATTAGCACAAGAGCTGCTGTAGAGCAAAGCAGTACAGTTCAAGGGCCTGTCATCCCTAGTGATCATTTGTGCCACCTAGGGCTAGGCTGGTAATCTTATTTCAAAGTCTGATTTTGCAAACTGGGATATGGGATATTGCAGTCATGGGCTTTGCCTGGCTGTTGGGTTTGCTGGTGTGCAGCTTCCATGGGGGTTTCCCTGAGGAAGATCCAGCTGGGGTCAGGCAAAACACAAAGTGAAGCACTTCAAAAGTAGACAGGGAGGAGGTTTGTGTCAGAAAAGTATTGATGCTACAAAATAAATTGCTAAGGAAGGTGAACCCTCATTCTGATAGTTGTTTTAGTTCTTTTCCTGGCACACTGTAAGAAAAGTATTTTATTTCATGTGTTTTAGGGCTGTGTAGGGGGCTATTCAGTTGATGTGGTAGCTGAAACTGCAGCTATTTCTCAAAAGCCTTTTAAACGTTGCTGCATGCAGTATGCTGCCTGCTTTGACTGAGCCTCTGGAGCTGTCTCAGCTTCTTTTATGCTGCTGCTGGTTCTCCCACTCAGGCTTTCCTCAGTTTCAGGAAAAACCTGTCCCTTGCTCCCATGTGTGTGAGAGGGTAAAACCCTTGGCAGCTCTTGACAGCCTCCCAGCCCGTGTCACACGGATTGAACAGCCTGAGAAGGCTTACAGGTACAATTCTGCACTGGAGGCTGAGGTGCAATTACAGCATGAGTGGAAGTGAAAACCTAAAGACTGTGGTCATAAATTGCTCTGGAAACATGGTCATACCACTATGATGGAAAAAGCTTCTTTGGAGAAAGCCCACAATATTTATTAATACTTCTTTAAGGAACTGCACACACAGTAGTGATGCAGTTGGCTATAGCATGTTGCTGAATTTGGACATTATTTAGCATTATCAATGGATATTTCATTACTTTGATGTTTAATTCACTCATCAGTGCTGTTTAGAAAATAGCATGGACTGAGCAGAAAAGTCTGATTTTTGTTTCCAAACAACGATCTGTGCAATGATGAGCTGTGTCTCTTTAGTTATTCAGATGTTTGCTGGGTGAGACTGACATGCCAACCTCCTGCTCTGCTTAGGGGTGCAGATCTGAAGTGCCATGTTATGCTCAAATGAACCAATGCTGCCATCATACCACAGGATTAGTCAAAGGAAATATTCACAACTACTTTATACTTTGTAGATTTGCAAGCTGCTTTTTATGCAGGGTTCCCTGCATAAAAAGGGCAGGGCAGGGACATGGGTGCCCTTAGAAACTTTTCCTAATTGCCTGCTTGGTCTGACTCCTGACTGGACTTGTTAACTCTCAAGCAAGACGTTCACTGGTCTGTTATTTTGTCATGGTGTTTGTAGCTCTGAACCTTGTACAGCTGACTGCAGTACAAGGAGACCAAAAGAAATTGCTCATGCCTCAAACAATTTATGGACTACATGTAAAACAGAATGTCCCTTAAGTCTCTATATATGAAAATGAAATTGCAAGCTTAGAGGTTGGAGATTAAAAAGAATAGACTGTCTTGTACAACAATTCCATGTGTAACATTTCCATAAAAAGAACTGATAGAATTTGAAAGTGTGCTTTATTCTAGCAATACAAGTTTGTGTCTAGGTGTTCTTTTATAAGCACCAATTACTTTCATATCCTGTGCTTGGCACTGGCAAATCTTAATCTATAAAGTTAATAATTTTTCCACAAGGCTTAATTGAATTCTGGTTGTAGAAACTGAAGGAAATAGGAGGGATGAGAAGAGTCAAATATACAGCATTTCACAAGGAATTATCTCATAGATTTATTCACTAGTTCCCTCTCTGGTCCTTCCTTCTCTCCCTCTACCCCATATCTCCAATGCCCCACTGAGCTCAGCTGGATCAAAAGGCAGATTTTGCTGAAGAATAGGGAAATGATCAGAGGAAGTTCTTGCTGAATGGGCTTGAAAACGTTCAGGAGCGCTATGAAGCTGAAACAGAAAACCAACAGCTTTGGGCTACCTGTGCTTCACCTTGGCTTGGCTGCTGCAAAATCCCCCAGCTGGACTGAGTGCAGTGACCCTGCTGCTGTGGACTGAAGCCATTGCACTAAAGAAGTCAGAGAGGCTCTGATGGGCTGTCTTCACTCCATCAGTTCCCTCGTATCTGCCTGTAGAAAAGGATGCAGCAGTTACTCTCTGGTATTTTTAGGGAAGAAGGATCAGTCTATATTTTATCATTGCCCACTGTAGTGCTGTGCATTTGCATTTCACGAGTGGTTTGAAACTTGTTTAAATGAAACTACCCCACAAATTTTGCTTCCATAGCTGCAAGTTTTGTTAAGAAACCAGACTTTATCTCTGGAGTGTGACGGGGCTGGTTCTTGTCTGATTGGGCAGGGAGTAAAAGAGGGAGATTGTCGTCATTTAAAAAAAAATATACATATAGTTTGGAATTCCAAAACAGGATATTTTTAATGGCATTCCTTGCCAGGACTAAGACTCTAAGATCAAAATTATCTATCCACCCATGTCTTTTTAACAGCAAACTATAACCATTTTAATTCCTGTCTGAGCATTGATTAGATGTGGTATAAAGTGAAGTGACAGCTTCCTGCCTCCTAAACACTGGCAGAATGTGCAGTCACAACATTCACGTAGGATTTGTCTCTAAACAATATGCAAATGCTGACTTTGCAAGTAGACGCAGCTGTTTTTAAGCAGAAATACAGAACAAACTTCAAAAACATTTTAACAGCCACATTTCAGTATCCCAAGTGACTCCCAATTAGGCCTAGAAATAGGTGACCAGATGTGGCATTTGCAAATGCTGCAAGCTGATGTTTGCTGGGCACTTCGAAAATCTGCTCTGATACAATCTGAGAACTTTTCTTTACTCACCTCTACCTGCCAAGAATTGTGGGTTGTTTTGCTCTTCACAGGTTCTATTTTTCACTTACCTCTATGATAGTTGAGTCTTAAAATTAGTGCAGAAAACTTAATCATCAACATTACTGAGAAAATAATGGAAACTAGTTGCTTACTGTACAAATCGACTCAAGGACTGGGAGCCAGCTAAAGGTTTAGATTTTCGTATTTGAAATAGATTAGTGATTTCAATTAATGAGGATTCTGACTAAATTCTTCAGCTTTGGAAATCTTTGTTTGGATTCTCTCAGCTTTTAATATTCTGTGATTATGACATCTGGAAAACTGGTTCCTCAGGTGGGATGCAGAAATGTAAAGGAAGTTAATATATCCTCTTTGGCAATAATGAAATCTGCCAGCAGTGGGGATGCTCTTAGTGACCATGTTTTCCAGGAGTGGAGGGAGAAATATGTTCTCTCTTATCCTGTTACTAAGACCATTTCCTTGCCCACATTTGTAGAGTACACATAAGGTCAGGCAGATTGCTATTCACTAAGCAGAATAAAATGTGCAGTTAAATAAATAAAATCTGTAAGTGAATTTTTATACTGGCTGGATAAACAAGATGAAGTTGATTTATGCAACAAAGGATTCATGCTTAGCCAGGTCAGCATTTGTCATATGCAGTTTCATTTTCAGTTGCCTGCATCAGGAGAAAAGCCATCCATGGTGATTCCTCTTTATCCAAGGGTTCAGCAATGTGCTCTGAAAGCTCTTACACCAAAGACCTAAGGAGAGAGAGCAGAGGTAATTGCAGTAGATTGCCAATAAAATACCCAGCTAAGTATTCCTGACATTTGAGGCCACGAGCTTTTCCTGGCCTCTGAGATGGGGAGGGGTGGTGAGAGGATCAGAGGCAGAGGATGTTTCTCCCTGGGGCTGCTCCTCCTTTCAGCACTGATTGTGCACCCGGGAGCCCCGGTTAAGGGGCTGGCAGAGCTTTGCTGGTGTGAGCTCAGTGCTTGGGCCAGGCTCAGCCCGGGGCCGTGGGGTCTGTGCTGTGCTGTGGGCACAGACACTGCACAATGTCCCCGGGAAAATGGGCACAGAAACAAGGGAGAGCAGGACTGAACCCCAACCTCAGCCTTTATGTGTCTTCTTTCGATTCCACTTGTGTTTGATAGTTAGCTTGTAATCTTTTAAACACTGCACTTTAAGTAAAAGTCAATTTTATTGGAGAGGGAAGAAATACAGACTTTTTAAAAGTATTTTCTTGTGATCCCAAATCTTCCAGAAGATCAATTTCTGAATGCAGAAGTTTGCCTGCAATTATTGTGCTACGCGGAAATTTCACACAAAGACATTTATATGGACTTTTCCTTCAAATACAAAGAAATAAATTATGCAAGTAAATTACTTGGATCACTAAAACATGTCAGTTAAGATGATTCACAAAGATTAATCTATTGCTCCAAAACACCAAGCAGCCAATTAAAATTTGCATTCAGCTATAAGCTGTTGAGAAATTAAAATTTAGCAATCTTAATTCTGTGGCTAGTTCAGCCAGAAAATAATCAAACAACCAAGTTTGTCACAACCATCATTATGTTAAAACAAATAAACAAGAACTTCTCTTTAGCACTTTTTTCCCCAGCATCCCTCAAAGTAGGGGAAAAAATACAGGACTGTAAGCTTAAGCAGTAATTAGCTTAACAGATGCCTGAAGGAAATACACTGGGCCAATTTTCAGCAGTTTCCTTCCAGTGGAAAGAATATTCCTTTAATGTTAAAGCAAAATGGACCATGTCTATTTACTGGAAAGACAACAGTGCTCCATATTTTAGCTGAACAGAGATGAGTATGTTGTCTACTGATGTAAATAACTTTTACTTGTCTGATAAGGATGAAAAAATAAATTATTATGTTATCTTGGATGTGAATGAAATTCAGAATTGGATTAGAAGTGGACTGAAAATACAGACTGACTTCACGGAAAATACAGAGGTTTTGGATATTCCCATTGGATGTGGAATGAAAATGAGTGATAGTCTTAGGAAAAAAAAAAAAGTAAGCTCTGCCTCAGTCTGAAAGGTTGCCAGGTGATTAGGTCGCTCTTCATACAAATTTTAGAGTCTAGACATGAAGATGTTCTTTAAAAATCACTAATGTTGCATGTACCTAAAATCTGAAAGAAGAACTCCCTCAGCCAGGTTTGGTGATCAGTGATAGGACCAAGGGAATGGCCTGCAGTTGTGTCAGGGGAGGTTTGGCTTGGATCTTAGAAAAAGATTCTTCACCAGAGGGTGATTGGGCACTGGAACAGGCAGAGAGAAGTGGGTACAGCACCAAGCCTGACAGAATTCAAGAACCATTTGGACAAAACTCTCATGTCACTGTTCTTAGGGATGGTGCTGAGCAGGGCCCTGAGCTGGACTGGACAATCTTGCAACTCAGGATATTCTATGGTTCTGTGGTTTGGAAAAGTCTGCATAAATGTGCAGCTTGTTACACTGTTTGTTAAGCATGAACCCCCATCAAGTTCTGGGAACAAAAGCTCTTTTATGAGATCAGTGCTTTTTGCTTTGAACATAAAGGCTTCCACTCTTTAAGTAACAGCAGGAGTCCATTATTTTGCGGCAGTATTTTTATCCTACTTAACAGTGCATGTTTCTGATCATGCTTGAAATGTCAGTTCAGCTGCCTTCGGTGGTGTGTCTGGTGTATGATGTGAAGTGACAAGGCTGTGGCCATGATTTGGTTTCCTGTGTCAGACACCTGGGGCACTCACGGGCTCTGCAGGTTGAGGAGGTGTGGGAAGGAAAGCCAGTGCTTGTGTTACCTGCTGAAGGGGCTGGCCCAAAGTGGTCAGGAGTTCCCTGGATTTTGCCAGGGCTTCACACTTCATGCCATGGAGGTCTCTGAAATTTTCCTGTATGGAGCAAGCTGCAAGCACTTAACTAATTTCCCCGATACTCTCATTATTTTCTGATGCTTAAACACACTCTAGAGCAATGGTGCATTCCTGCCCTTGTGCATTACTGGGGACTTCTCTTGCCAACTTAAGCTCTCAGATTTGATCAGGTGGTAGTTTACACTCAAGATGGCAATTACAACTTTTTGCAAATTAATGTTGTGTTTTGGGTTGGGATTTCTTTTTGCCAGTTCACAGCAACTAAGTGTTCTCATTTTATGAGGACTATCATTATAACAAATGGCCTTTTCTTTCCTTCCTTATATGATAGTCTCTTAAATCTCAGTTGTGCTCCCCTCTGCCCACAAAAAAACTCAATACAAAATTTTTTGTTTAGATCCCCAACAGATACATAATCATGGGAGTTGCCACCATCTACAAGTTTATGTCTTCTGCAATGGTGCAGTGTCAATTGTTATAGACAGATTGGATATTTTCTACAGGTTAAAGAGAAGGTATCTGAATCTATTCTACTAGTGGGTGTCTTTAAAGGAGAACATTGTCTCCTTGAACTGAGACTTGGCAATGATTTTTTTTCCTAGCATTTAATTGTCAAATTAAGCTATGCTGGATTTTCCTACAACAATTATTTCCAGTCACATTTAAATGGGAAAAGAACTTTTTGTTTGGTCACTGGCTCAGTTGAGTTTCTGTTGTTACTTGTATATTTTGGGGGTGTGTGTATAATATTCTCAAATTTGTGTACATCTGGAAAGTTTTACCAAAGGTCATTCCTATGTTTATCAAAATCCACTGTGTATTTTTTATTTCACAGACATGTCAGGGATTTGTCTCCTCCACTGAAAAAACATTTTAATTCTGGCTTGGAAAACTCACTGCACAAATCAAAATCAATTCCAGCTTCTGTAACAGTTGGCCAGTGTAGGCATAAAATGGCATATGAAGTGGGAGAATACTTACTAAAGAAAACTAATGATGTTATCCCCTTGTAAAATACTCTGATGTGTTTTCAAAGTGGGGCAATATTGGCTGGGGTGAAAACAAATTTTCAAAATATTTTTTCTCTCACTTTTCCTTATTTCCTGCTTAAAAAGAAAAACATTAAGGAAGCTGAGAAAAAAAAGGATGATTTTCAAGGAAAATACTGTCTTCTTATTTCAAAACAGTATATTCCTTCCAGAGCCTGAGAATTACATGCTTTAGAAACATATTACACTTCCCAGAATTTTTGACCAACACTGACAATATGTTTTCGTTGCCTTGTTTGGCAGACGAATGAAAAATGTCTTCCTCAAAGTGCTCTGATGCAAAGAGCAGTGTGAGGAACCAAGCCAGGAATCACTTGCTTCTCTTTTCCAAAATATGGTGGGGTTTGAAGGTTTTTTCTTCTTTTTTTCCTTCTTTTTCTTCTGAACAGAGGGTTGAAGTGGGATAGCCCCACTTCTGTTGTTAGCAAAGGTTTCTAGATTATTTCTCTGCATTTCCATCCTCCTGAGTATGACCTTACTGATCTTCTATGGAACTGTGAGTAGGGACTCTCTCCTGTCACTATTTCCCTTACTTTTAAGGTATTCATATCAATCAAAACCACTGTATTGTATGAATTCAATGTTGATTATAGAAAAATGCTTAATGAGCAGGGTGAACACATTTTTTGTTTTGGCCAAAGGTCTTTGTTTTCCTTCTCCACAGAGGGCACTTTCAAATACGGTACATCCTTCCATGCAGATACATTTTATTTGACAGTTCCTCCCACACATGTTCATAGCAGGCTTCACCCTCTTATTTATTTGGGTTGCAGAGATGAAGAAAAGGAAGGGCCTGTGTCATCCTATCTATGGCTGAGTGATGGATTAAGAGGGGTTATTCTTTCTACTTTGACTGTTTTGGATATAAAGGAGACGATTCACTTTGAATTGGCTTCCCCTTCAGACAAGATAGAGAAAGAGCAGGAGCTGTAACATCTTCCTGCAGCCCCAGGAGCTGGTGAGGTATGCGAGTGAGAAGGTCTGTTTCAAGACCAGGTAATAAATTCAGTATTACAAGACTGGATGCATTAGGGGATCACTTTGACAATTCATTCCTTGCTCTTTTCCTGGGGTGATGCACAGAGTTGTATTCTCCTTAGTCATGGTGGATTTCAGCTCAGTTCATCTCCAAGTCAAATAATAAAAATGTGACAGCTTGCAGAAGTCTTTAGCATCCAAATCACTTTTTTGAGAATAAATCCTGTTGATGTCTCCTCAAGAAAAAAAAGATTTGAAGCAGATTAAATGTCCTGGGAAATTTTTGCAAAATACTGTTTGATCTTCCAACCAATTCTCCAAAGACTTCTGAGTTAGATTGGGGCTGTTAGAAAACTTGTGTGTAGTGCCAAGGACTGTTTTTCCTCCCTCAGAACTGTTGCCGTCATTTCACAGTGAGCAGGAAACTTGCAACTTGTATGATTTAGATATCACTTATTTTCAGGTGAAGGAATTTTGTATTTTCTTTTTCGTGTTTCTTGGATTCATGCTGCTACAGAAGCTCGCATACTCTTACCAAAGGTACTGTTGCGATCAAAGCTCTTATTTGGCCTTCAAATGTAGAAGCAAGATGTTATCCAGGCATTTAAAAGTAAAAACTATTTCTAAGTGTACATATGTGTATAAATATTATTACTTTTGCTCTGAAAGTACATGGATTGACAGTAAATGTTATTCTGTACTTCAACTTTGTGTACATACACATAATTCTCATTATTATTAATTATAACCGGGAGGAGCCCTGCCCGGGCAGGAGGCGTGCGGCCGCAGGGCTGGCAGCGCCCGTGCCGGGCAGCGCTGCCGGCTCATCTGCAATGGTGAGTGAGGGCAGCGGGCTGGCAGCGGGGGCTGGCGGGGGAGCTGCAAGCCCTGCCCCGGCTGCGGAGGGCTCTGCTCCCTGTGCGGAGGAGCGGCGGTGGGGGCAGAGCCCGGAGAGCTGCCAGGGAAACGTGGGGGATCCGTGACCAACACCTTCCGGCCGAAGCCATGGCAAGAGCCGGCTGGGATGGCCCTGGCAGGAGGCTTTCCTTGGATTACCTCAATCTGGCCTCTGACCGTGGCTCTGTTCCTCTCTCTTGCAGCTCTTCAAGCCCTAAGAGAAGATGACAGCCCATCCTGCATGAGCGTACTGATTCAGCTGACCTTCTGAAGAAGATCTGCAGGACTTCTTGCGTCTGCTGGATCAGATGTAGTGGCGTCCATCGGCAATCTCCAGCACCCATTGAAGATGGGAGCAGCTGCAGAGCGGGATGCACCAGCTGGAGCTCCAGGCACAGCTCTAGCTGCTCACAGCTGAGCCTGTGGGAAGCTCCAGGAGCTCCTGCCATCTCTCTCCTTACTGGCAGCTCCCTCCCTCCAGCCTTCAGGCCCTGCCCATCCCCCTTTTTGCCACCCAGCTCACCCCTTCCCTTTGCTTTCCTTTAATAAACAGTTTGGGTTTTTCACTTGACCCGCGTCTCCCTGGAGCTGAAGCGACGCAAAACCTGATCCCGGGGACGCGCAGGGCCCTGCTGCTGTTCTCCACCACGCTACATTCTTTGCACGGACAGAGAGGAACAAGGGCAGGTCAAGCTGCAAACGTCCCTGTCCTGCTGCTCCAGCTGCACAGCACCGTGGAGTTAAAGGTCGTGCTGAGCACCCTGGAGGGGACAAGGACCCTGGGTTTTAGAAGAGCCAATTTGAGTTTGCTCTGAACCCAGGCATGAGGGATTCCATGGCAAGCATCCAGTGAGGGCAGAGGAGCTTGCAATGCCGGAAGGTTTCACAGAGAGCTTCCTGAAAGCACAGTAATGCTCCATCCCTACACAGGGTCAGGAAGAGGGCAGAACCAGAGACCATCGTGGCCTAGCAGTGAGCTTTGCGTGTGCCTAAAAGCAAATGGAGCAGCAGCAGCAGGGAGCGGCTGACACTCGGAGGCACGACCGTCCCAGCGGCCGCAGCGCTGTCAGGCAGTGCCTGCAGGCTCGGTGTGGTTCTGGCAGCTCTGCTCTCCCCACAAGCGAGGATTCGCAGCCCTTGCCTCAGAGCCAGTCAGAAACCCAACCAAGCGAGACCAGAGGCAGGGGACCCTTCCCATCTCTCTGGGGCATGGCTGCAAAACAGCCGCTGCGTCTTCCTGCACATGTGTTTGAGGTGTGCTGAGCCCAGAGCCGGCCAGCTTGTGCTCTGCTGTGCCCGGAGCGTTCAGGGCGGGCAGGAGAAGGGCTGTGCACAGTGGGGAAGGGACTCAGGAGAGCCTCCTGCGGAACGGGGCTCCGCTCCCTGCCTGGGAACAGCCCGGTTTTGCTGCCCTGAGCACGGGCAGGAGCTCAGGCACGTGAAGAGGCAGCGCGCAGCTCTTGTTTATATTCACATTATTATCAATTGATATATGCTTATATTCAAAAAAGAGGAGATTCCCAAGGAAAGTAATATAATTTCTCTTGTTTTCATTGAACTTCAAGATGGTTTTTTTAATAAGATGGATACATTTGCTTAGCATGTGTTCCCTAAGAGGTCTGAGTAATTGAGTCATTTCTCACTGCTGTAGTCTCAGATCACTGTTTCTGAAATTGCTGAAAATAGGACTTTCTTTCTTGAATGTCTGAGAAGGAATAAGCTGTGAGAGTACTGAAGTCCTTATTGGCCCAGAGGAGGTCCACAGCTCTGCTCAGAAAAGGGCAGCAGGTATTAAAAGCAACCTTTTCATATTCAGCAAATAGTGAAAGAACACATTCCATAAGAGGGACCATTGTTTGTGCTATACACTTTCCCCCCTCTGCCTGGGGTACCTGGAGGGCCCTAGGCACTCACTGTACCTATACTCTTTATGTGCCTGGAGTAAAAAAACCACTTAGAGACAACCCAGTGGAGAAGTACAGATCAATCTTTGGTCTTTTTCAACAACTTTTTTTGCTTTAACCAGTAAAACTTTCCATGCTGGTGTAATGAAGATCTGATGCATGGATAGTTTATAAAGCCATACCTAATTCTGACTTGACTGATCAAATGTAGGATAAAGAGTTAGTGACAATCTGGATCAGCCTTTCTCTGCTTCACTTACAGATCCATGCCACTTACAGCTGGAAAATATTAGTATTGTGATATCGATGAGCATGCCTTAAATCAATAGGATTTTGGAAAGTCTTTTTAGGTCTGAAATATGAATTTTGGGTATCATTTAGCTGTGTCACTTTTTTTTAAATACTATTCAAAGAAACAAAAGCATGCTGTATTAGTATTCATATCTTCTTTGTGTATTTTGAGGGAAGAACTCGTAAAATGAGATGATCTGCATAACATATTCGATAGGTCCTTGTGAATGTCACTCCTGTTTTAGTCCTCTAGCACAGAAAATACTTTTTTCCCATACCTGCAAAATGTTGATAAGTATGTTTTTTGTAGTGGAAGGAGACAACAGGCATGATGCTGGAACATGCTCTGGGACAGTTTGTAGAACTGCCTGCAGCTATCTTCTAGTGTATCTGGAAAAGAGGTGGTTATTCCTCCTCTGCCCCACTCATTACCCCTGTGCCAAGGAAGAAGAGAACTGCAGGCACAGGACAGATCCTGTCTCCTCTCTACAGTGTCTGTGCCAGTGTCTGGCTTTGCATCTCTCTTTTTTAAGGCAAATACAGAGAGGCAGTGCACCATGGCTCTCAGCATCCTTCTTCACCTCCTGTTTTGCTCAGATGTGAAAACAGCCCTCCACAAGCTGAAAGTGCTCAGAAGGTGATGAGCAGGGCACACCACCAGTGAACGCTTTCCAGCTCCCCTGGAAATGCCTGTATCAGTTTTTCTCAAAGTATGTCAATGATCCTTCTTATTCCAATACCTGGTTCCTGTTCAGGTTGCTTCTCATTTTGTTTCCAGTCTACTCTTTTGGAATGAAGTGTTTTCAGGAGGTTAGTGTTCAAGCTTAGCAAATTCCAATTTATCAATTAATATAAAAAGAGTCAACTGTGTGAAAATACTGTTTTCTAAAAAATTAGTGTCCACCTCCACCCAGGATTCTGCCTGTAAAACTAAAATCATATTACAGCTTTGCTTCTGACTGCTCTGGTGAGGAAATGCTTAGATAGATACTTCAGTCCTTGTTTAACCACTTTGCCATTCAAAATAACTTCTGCATGTTGGAAAGGTGCATTATCCATTGGCTGGCCAGTGTCCCTGCCTCAGAGAGCAAGAGAGCAGCCAAGCATCTTGTTCAAGTGATGCAGCATTTTGCTGTCTGCTTTTCCCTCTGCATCTCCAGGAATTCCTTATTGGGTAAAAGGAGAGCTGCATGCATTACTTTTCCTGTAATGTTTTAGATCTTCCAACATAAATAACTCTCATGAAAATAGCTGAAGGAGTGTTTGAAAGACAAATGTTCCAGTGTGGGACAAGAGCAAGCTGACATCTCTAAACTGCCATAATTTCGGCTGGAGCTTTTTATTAACTTCTCCTAAACACTTTGGCTTTTCTGATTATAGTTTCATAGTATTTTTCACAGACCTACCCTTGATAAGTTGATGAAGTCTCAAAGCAGTAATCAAAGGCAATAAAGCTGAGTGAAAAACAGGCTGTCTTAAATGCAGTAGGTTTTGTTTATTAATTAATGAGCACCACAAAAAGAACTACAAAACAGGCTGTGAAAGGTAAATGGATTTATGCTTGAGTCAGAAATATCTGAAAGACAGTTTACCCTAGTAGAAAAAGTCTCCCTTTTAATATAGAGCTAATCATTCGAAACAAGCTGGAAGGACTTTTCATAAAAAGAGATGAAAATTGCTGAGATTTGAATTGTAAATATTTGCGGCAACCACTGTTTTACCAAAATATGTGTTAAGGTGGTTTCAAATTTTGACTGTTCCTATTTATTTCCATATATGACAGATCAGCCTACCCCCTCTCCCTACTGAGTCTAAACCATGCAAAATGTGTTTTTTTACAAAACCTGTATATTTGACTGTCCTAAACCATTGAGATTAGAACCCCAAGGGGTGTGGTTGCCAAAACTCAGACAATTAGAAATTATCTCATGGTAGCCAGGGAGAAAAGGCACCTGCAAAACATTTTGCAGAGCTAATGATACTTTATTTGTTCTCACATAATCCTTTTGTCACAATTCACATTTATTATACCTGTTCCATTTATCTACAAATAAAACTCGACAGGCTGCTGTTCTGCTGCTGGATTTTATTTTTTCTTTTTGCCAGTGGGCTAGAGATGTCTGATTTTACTTCTGTCTGAATCCAGCAATTTCAGTCATGTTATATTCAAGGGATCACATCTTTATTTTTGTGATAAATGAATAAGATTGTCTGGTTGCCTTGATTAAATTAGCTACGTGACATGGGAGCTGAAGTGAGCTTGATACATCCAGTTTTATTTTGTCAAAGTCAATGGGCAGTACTGAAACAAGTGGGAGCTATTAATTTAATTAATAACTTACTGGGGACTGGTAATTGCATATCTGTGTTATTTTGGCTACTGCTATTCACAGCCCAGTGATATTAAATAACCAGAAATTCAGGTTAAAAGGGCTGTAGCCCTCAAGAACAATGCACACTAGGGTAGGAACTGGTATTCCAGAGGAGTAATAGGAGTGTGGACAGAGAGCCCAGTGTCAGATGTCTTTATGAGCATTTTGATTTAGAGCAGAAAGGTGTTTTGGGGAAGTGACTGTTCCATCTTGGAGGCAATATTGAACCAGGAAGCCAGCAGGGACCAACAGCAACTTCTAGTCCACCTCTAGGCCAGTAGAGCTGCACTAGAAGTTGCTATTATTCAAGTACCAAACTTGAATCCCTAGGGAGAAGGGGAGGTATCCAAGGATACATGGGTCCTGTGAAGACAAAGGTTAGAACAGTGATCTGCAAGGTGGAGAGGGGCTGTGATCTCAGTGCAGGCTGGTTTTACTCCACAGGCTGGATTTATGTGGTGAGCATGCTGCTAAATGGCTTCCCATTACCTGGCCATTTACAGCTCTTGTGACATGAAATCTTCATTTTCCGTACTGAAGAAAATGTCCACAAACCATTCAGATAATGACCAAAGGAACAAGTAAAAATTTGTCAGCAATTTAAGTATTTGCTCAGTTTTAATATCAGGAGCAGTAAAGTCTCATTTATGTTGCAATGCTAATCCAGCTTCCCAGCCTATGTAGTAATTATATGTTTCTTACAACTAAGTCTATTACATGATTACATTTAAATCATAAAGTTAAATCCAAAGCAACTGTATTTAACCTATAACAAGATGCAATTAACAATATAAATAGTCCTGCAATAAATGGGCAACAATTAATTCTCTGAATGAACAGATTTTTTTGGGTACTGAGAAAATGTAATTTTAAATACATTATCATTTTATTGCTATGCCCTTAATTTTTGTGAAATTTGAAAAGTCAAGTCTGGCAGAAATGGATGTGAATATTAAATAAAGTCCTGTTCCCATTGACAGTGCAGCTGTTTTTAGACTCCTGCTCCAGATTTTCTCTGCTGCTTTCAGCTTACCTATGCTATGCTTGAATCAGCTGAGCCCTCATCTAGTGAAAGCAGAAAATGTCCTCAGCTCTTTCACAGATCTTCTAGCCCACTGCTAATTTTCCATTAAAGGTAGCAATACAGCTAGTCCTCAGCATGAAGTGATTTTCAGACCTACTTGACTTAAATTGGTATTTATTTAAGGAAGATGAAACCTACTGGTAATTCATCTTCTGAGTGTAATTGGTAATCTGCTGATGTATCCCAGCTATGGAGTTAAAATAGCTTTAGTTGTTATTTTTTTATCTACTACTCTCAGGAACCAAATTAGATGGCTAATAGACTGGTCAAAATAACAGAAATTTGTTCATAATTGCTTAATCAGATTTAAGTCAGCATGTTTGAACCCAAATAAGCAATTGAGAAGTTATTTAAATGTTATATTATTATCTAATTATATCAAGAAGCATAGCCTCCTTGTTTTTTAGGGAAAGAAGGTATATAATAGATTTATTGTACAAATACTTGTTTATGAAACTATCTGACTGCACAACTGTAATTTCTCTGGTACAAGACCACTGATATTTAGGGACACATTCACTGCCATTAGAAACATATTAGAGCAATTAAAGTCTGGTGGGGTTTTTTATTGTTTCTTGGCAAATGCAAAAATGTTGTTAATGTGTGAAGTGGTATAGACTTAATTCTGTTAAATTTGTGTTATAAAAAAAAAATTAGTTTCTCTCTAATTGCCTTATTTTCAACTCAATATCTTCTTGCCAGGGTTAACACTTTTCCTTATTCAAATCAGCTACCAAGAATATTTTCTCCCTAAGCTTTTTTAATCCTTTAGTCCTCAAATATAAATGCAGTCACTGATAATGGGAAATGTAGATTTCTACCATGCATAATGGCCAGACTGAAGCTGCTTGCTTGGCAAAGGAACACTGAGTTAAGGGAATTGGTGTTAGCAGTCAAATATCAACAGTTAAAAGCATTCCCATTAGGGGCTAAAAATGACTGACAGAGAGATGGAGCTACCAAGTGTTTACTGGAATGTGTGAAGGTTTATTAATATTGGCACAGGGATGGTCCTATTTGTCTAGACAGTTAGAAAATCTAGTGTGTCTGGACTGTGATTTGTGGGAACCTTTCCCCTTTGTAAACCGTATTTTGTTCTCAGTGATAGACATGGCCCCGAGTTCAGTGCAATATTGGCCTGGAGCTTCAATTGTCTTTGATTGAAACCTGCTAGTCACAAATAATGGTGTAACACCATTGCCTTTTTTTCATTCTCTTTGAGCTAGGGATCTGGAGTTGGGTTTCAGAAATCTGCAGGGGAAAAAAAAATTACTTTTGTGATAGTATCATTTTAGAGCCTTTAAATTAATTTTTCTTTTTTTTTTTTCCAAAGGATTTCTGGGATTGCAGTGTCTGGAAGAAAGGAACATAATACCTGAAGGAAGAGCATTTCCTAAATTACTGAGTAACTCTTTGTGTCCTGGGCACAGTTATTTCTTTTCTACAATGGCATAAAATGGTTAATAAATACAGAATGCAGAAAAAGGCCAAAGCCCCTAGTTCTTTGCCATTCACCTTCTTACTTTCTTTAAATTCTGCAGGCATCCTCTTGATAGTCTTTACCAGCAAATTGCTGCTTTCAAAACTTCTCCACACCAAAAGACTACAAACATATACTCTCACTTGCTATGTAGGTATTTAATGTTTTTCCTCTTTTCTAAGCCACACAAGTGTTTTCCAACTTAAATATAGTATCCATGACTGATGATTGTATCGCCAGTGCCTATTAAAGCCATAATGTCACAGCAATTTTGTCAGGAACCTTTCGGCTCATTTGACAGTAAACCTTTGGCTGTGGAGAACTGCAGTGTAGGTTTAAGCCTGGCTTGCAGACAGCTCAAGGGGGATGGCTCAGTTATGAAGCAATGCAGCCATCATTCTGGGATGTGTGCCTCAAAACAAGTCACAGCCTCAAATAATGGGGCTGTGCCTGTTGCTGTCCCCTTTGGGATCCACGCAGAGATTTGTAGCAACGCTGGCATTACTGTATTTAAATAGACCTAGAGCAGAAAAACAAGAGGTGATTTTTCATGTGATAATTGCAACATTTTCAGAGCTGTGGAATATCCATTGCCTACCTTACCTTTGCTGTATTCAAGTGGGACAAAGAAGATTTTGCCAGGTACCCTATGGCATTGACTAGAAACCAACCAAAAAA
Organism: Geospiza fortis; assembly: GCF_000277835.1. Classification (NCBI taxonomy): domain Eukaryota; kingdom Metazoa; phylum Chordata; class Aves; order Passeriformes; family Thraupidae; genus Geospiza; species Geospiza fortis. The sequence goes on along the minus strand of NW_005054300.1, from coordinate 3,116,184 downwards.
CCCTGACAACATACATAGAAACAACCCAACCTTTAGATGATTCAACGCATGCATTTCTTTAAATAGTAAAAGGAGCTAATCTTCAGGGTTTTTTTGTTTGGTTGATTGGCTTTTGATTCCCAGAAACAGCTCTGGGGTCCCCACCACAGGATGGACATAGACCTGGTTGAGTGAGTTCAGGGAAAAGTCACAAAGATGATTAGAGGAATGAAATACCTCTCCTGTGAGGAAAGGCTGAGAGAGTTGGGGTTGTTCAGCCTGGAGAAGAGAAGGCTCAAGGGGAATCTTACTGTGGCCTTTCAGTACCTGAAGGAAGCTTATAATAAAGCTGGAGAGGGACTTTTGGCAAGGGTGTGTAATTGATAGCACAAGGGGTAATGGCTTGAAGCTGAAGGAGAGTAGGCTGAGATTGGATATAAGGGAGAAATTCTTTACTGTGAGGGTAGTGAGGAACTGAAAAAAGTGGCCCAGAGAAGCTGGATGCCCCATCCTTGGAAGTGTTCAAGGCCAGGTTGGATGTGTCTCTGAGTACCTGGTTTAGTGGGAAGTGTCCCTGCCTATGGCAGGCATTTGAAACTAGGTAAACTTTAAGGTCCCTTCCAACCCAAACTGTTCTATGACTCTGTAAAACACATGTGAAAAACTGATGATTTGGGCTGGTTTCTTGGTTTCTTTTTGTTTCCAGAATGTTTTTTAATGCAAATAAATAGAATTTTCTCTTAAACACAAAATCATGTTCTAGGAAAATGGCTGTTTTCTGGCAGAATTCTCTGTCCCCACAGGACTGGACCCCTTCACTCACTGGAAACCTTTTCAGTTGCTGTATTTCAGTCAACCCTACTCACCAGTTTTCCCGGGATGCACAGACAGGAGAGGGCTCTTGTGCCCTTGAAGGATTCAGCTTTGGAGAGACCTTGCATCACGATGAGTTTCCTATGCTGTAACAAAAGCTGCAAGTGTTAAGGATCAGGGAGATTTTACAAATGGCCCCCTCATTACAGCCTCCATTCTTTGAATGACACCTGGTAACACATTGTGCTTTTGCAATTTTGCTGTCAAAATGGATGGTGTTTTATGGCTGGTACATCTCATAGAAATAGATTGCACAGCTCGCTGAAGAAGCAGTTAGTCAACAAAATGCACTCTGGCACTTGGTGTAGTGACTGCAATTATTTGACTGGTGGCCAGCCTAGGTAGCTCTTGGGAGCCATAAATAGTATTTAGAGGTTGCTGTAAAAGCTTTTTAATTTGTTACACCAGAGTTCATTTACATTGTACACCATATGTCATAGCAAAAGCACCCTCTCTTTGTAGAACATTATGCACAAAACAATATGTTATAAACACAACTTTTTAATGGCCTCCAGAGTAGCTGTAGATAGCTCATCCAGGAGGCTGCCTAAAGATGGATCTGTTACGTGGCTGGAAATCTGAGGTCACTTCTTTTTAGCTAATGAAATGAGGCAAGATTCACTCTGCGTTTCAGATGAGAACATGGCCCACTCACAGTTTAATCGCAATAATGTGAAGTCATTCATTACAGATTAATGTGGGAGTTGTTGCTATAATTGGAGGATGCCTCCTCTGGAAGCAGAGAAGGACCTTGGTTTTGAAGGGGGGGGAGGTCTCTGGATGCACCTGAACCCACTGCTGTGCAGCTGGTGTGAAACAAGAGATGCAGCCCCAGCAGTGTACTGGGGAGAGCTTGCAGCCCCTGCAGGATAATCAGCTGCTGTCCTAGGCCATGTGAATGTACACTTCAGTTCATGAAAATGAAATGGGGAGAAGGGCAAAAAGAGACTACCAAAGAGAACAGAGCATGTGTTTGCGGGAGAAGATGAAAAAAGCTTAGCTGGCTTAGCAGTTGAAGGCTGCAAATTGAAGGCTGAGAGAAGATAGGATTATTCTAAATAAATGCATTGGAGAGGATTAAGCATGAGGGAGGAAGAACTTTATAAACTGAAGGACAATGATGGTAGGGAAAAGAAAGGGTTAGGCACTGTACATTAGCAAACTTAGTCCAGCAATTGAATGATGATTAACCTTTAAAGGAATAATTTCCACCCACTCCTCCAAGATGCTGATTATGTGAATGAGATGGTAAATGGAAAATATGCACTAACCTGATAAACACAGGTAGCATAGTAATGTTCAACATCTAAAACAACCAGGAAACAGAAACAGACCTTTTCTTTATAGTCTAAACACTGATATTTTTCTCTTTTTTATATTTTTTTTCTTTTCTTGATTCTCTGGCAAAGGAAATATCAATTCACTAAGAAATTGTGGACTATTTAGGATCTATTTCACCTGTCTGCATCATCTCAAGCCAATGGAGGAAAGAAAGTATTAGAGATTTCACTCTGAAAATTTGATATCAATCGTTTTTCTCTTTTAGGATGTCACATTCCTTTGCGCTTTTTTTTCTCCTCTCTCTTTCTCTCTTCTAGTTATTTCTAGCTTTTACTGGCTGAAAACAATATATTTTTATGTATTGGTGCCGGCCCTATGCTTGGTTGGGGGTTACTGTGGGGATAATAAACACCTTTCTTATGTTAATATGCATCTCTCAGTATGTTTCTGTATACTTGTATTTGGCCTCATCTCTATTAAAAACAATTATTCTCAAGTCAACTTGATTTTCAGAAGATTGGTAACTTTCTGAAGCACTTATAATAGAAAGAAATATTTTTCTTTTAAGTCAGTCTTTCTTTCTTAGTGTAATTCTGCTCTGGCCTTTGTTGCTGGCAGAATTATCCTGTTTGGTCTTGCCAAGTAAGATATCAGAGGGCTAAAAAAAGAAAATTATATTGAGTTTACATGGAATCACATCCCTCCATGAGTTTCAGTGGTTTTGAGGTTATTGCACACTAATTGCAATCAGACTCAAAACTTGTAAACACAGTATATGTCTCAGAGAAATCAAAAAGCTGCTTCTGAAGTCAGCTCACAGTGTCAGGATGGGTGTTCTGGTCTCATTTACTTTCTTTGTGGATTGGCCTTCCTGTTACCTGCATTCTTCTAAGAAGTTATGAGAATGTCATTCTTATTTGCCGTCTGTGGCACTGGGCAGTATCTCCAGGGAATGGAACCGTATAACATCACTGGAGAAGCTGTTTCCCTGCCATCTTATATGGCTTCATGCTTGTATGTCTTGCCACCAAACCTCTTGCTACCTCCTGAGGTGAGGAGATGCCCCAAGGACTTCTTCCTACCAGGGCAGTGCAGCAGGGCTCAAGAAGTGTGGTGTCTACAGGCACAGAGGCACTGCTCCAGGCAACAGAGGAGGAATGCGCACATTTGAGAGAGTAAACACCCTAAAGGACCCACGTTTGCTACAGTACAGTCTCCTACATTCCCTAAATCTTCCTGTTAGAGGGGCAGCTTTTCTGCCTTCCCAAAGGTGAGCAGGAGGCAGCAAAGCAAAGGCTGCTTCTGTCAGCCTCAGAGTCTTCCTATGGCTTGAGGTGGCCCTGCACATGACTATCCTTTATCAAAGACTGCATTTTACATCTATTATAGCTTTGGGTTTGGATATTTCTAAAAAGACTTTTATCAGGTGAGGTGGTAGGATGAGGATTTTTACCATAATGCCTTGCAAGAACTGACTGTACCTTCAAAGGCAGCAGCAGCTCTGATCATCCTGGTACACAAACCAACTTCTGCTTGTAAAACCTCCCTCCCTGGAGAAAAGGCTTTTGTTGAAATGCAAGGACTCCCTCCAGGGATGTGTGGCTCTCTTCTTGCAAGGCAGGGAAATAATTAACTACCACAATCTCTCAACCGTGCTGTGCTTCTCGCAACACTCTGAAGGAGCTTGTTAGATGCACATAACTTACAGTGCTCACTCCATGTTAAACCCTTCAGTTCCTAAATCCACCTTTCCAAGCTGGAGACAGAGCCAGAGGAGTGAGTCAGTCATGTGGAGTAGGTGTGCCTTCCTGATTTCATTAATTTAGTTAATTACAGCACTTCTTCGACAGTATCAATCTTTTCTCTGTTCTATGAAGAAAGAGTCTGGTTTACAAATTTGATTGCTGGGGCTGCTTGATGATCAGTTTTGAAAATTCTATTCTTTCCCTCACAAATGTTGATTCTGTCTTAATGCCCACTCAGCCAATCAAGTCCAATTTCTATTATAATGAACTTTTGGAGATGTGATGAAGTTTGAATGCCAAGGGCTGGAAAAGGATTATGATATTTCCCAACTTTACTCTGTGATTCTCTGCTTCTCCAAAGCCCTCATTACAGCAGCCCTAAATAGATTTTGAATGTATGAGGAGGGAAGATGCAATTAGTAAAAGTAAATAAATAATTACTGAGGGAAATGGATGTTAGGCTGGTTAACAGTGGTAAAAAGAGAATGTTGTGGTCTGATTTGGAAGAGGGACATTTGGCATATCCAAAGACTTTAGATCAGATTTATGGATTATCAATAACTACCTCTGCTTTCATACAGGGCTCAGGAACACCTTTGCACTCTGGTTCCTTTAACAACTTCATCAGTCCTCAGAGTTCACTGGCATGCAGAGTTTTGATAGATTTTTTTTCTTTTTTTCCCCAATACTGATGAAGTCCTGAAATACTACACTTGACTAAAGTTTTCAGATGTGTAAATTAGAATTCTAAAAGATAAATCCCATAGAATCAACAGGTAAATTATAGCTGTTGAAGTCAAAGGATTTGTGTATGCATGATCCAAAAGTGTATGTGTTTGAATAAGTAACATCAAACAATTTAAGAGGAAAGTATGATCTTATATGAAGCTTCCTTGATTTGTTTGGGCCTTGAAACTCCAGATCTCTGCACAAATATGTTTATTCTAACAAGTTTATAATTTTTCACTGCTAGTGTTAATTTTTGAATTCTTTTTCTTAATCTTCTTGTATAGCTTTCAAATCTCCTTTTTGTCTTTTAGCCCATTTGCAAAGATATGCCTACATTGTCTGTGTGTTCTAATCAGGCAGATCTGTTACATAAATATAATTCCTAAATGTATTCTGAGAGATTTTAAAATAGTGCTACTACTATTACTACTACTAAGGCCAATAGATACATGGAGCATTGGAACTTAGTGAACCATATCTTCCAGTCACATTACTGTTTTACCTTTTTTAGGGTTATTATGTCATGCTGTAACAGTGACACAGCCATTCCAGAATTCAGCCTGTATTTTTGTTCTGTTTAAAGGTGAATCGTGCAATATCTCTGAAAACACACAGATGTAATCAGAGGAGCTTTAGTCTGGTAAAGCAAGTAACAGGCCTAGCAATAATTGATTGGCATGATTAGGTCTTCCCATGATGCCTCAGGTTTTATCTATTTTTCAGATTCTGTACTGCTTTAGTATGTACTTCTGAGCTACATATTAGGAGATGATAAGCTCTCTTTGCAGAGTAGCCAGACAAAACAATTCCTTCTCTAGCTGGGGACCAAGGACAAATGATCCAAATTTCAGGCCCAAGAGCATAAACAACGTGGACTGAAGAGAGAAAAACAAGAAGGATGGGATTTCATAACCTAAAGCTGTAATTGGACAATTAACTCCAATATGTTAATGGACCAGAACTGATAAAGTGAGAGACCCTGTGACCAGTCACCCATTTTGTGACCACTTTGGATTTATCTTGGGTAACCCTGTAACCCTGGCTGGGCTCTTGTGCTGCCCAAGGTGTATCCATTGAGGCCTTTCAATAAATCCCTACTTTGTTCTTTAGCTCCATCTAGTCTCTGTTCTAGGTCAGCCTTCACAAGGCGTCACCCAGAATAAATAAATGACCAGGATTTGGCTGCCAGCTGTCTTTGCTGAATGTCTAATTTCCAAGCAGGTAGTTTTAGAGGGAAGCACAATGCTCAGAGCTCTGCAGACCTGCTTCCCAGAACTCCTTCTTCACTGTCATGGATCATATCCTACATGCCCTGAAGCTTGGTGGGAAAACTGTGGTGGCTTGGGGGGCTCAGTGTGTGACAGGGCTGTCCCACCTGTGGTGGCACCTCCAGGGGCCCTGAACCTCCGCGCTCGAGAGAGAGGAACAAACCAACAAATCCACTCAGGTGCTCCATCAGCTAATGCTCAGGACAGGGGTGGCTGCACAAAGGCCCATTGCAGGCAATGTGACAGGAAAGCAGGGTAATGTAATGTGGCAGATGCTGCACGGAGGGGAATTGGGGTCATTTTGCATGCCTGTGTATAATGCAACGTTATGCCATAATTAAGACACTGGATGGAAGCAGCTGAGAAGGATTAGCTACTGATCCATACATTTTATGTTCCTGTTTATTTGAGATAAAGCCTCATGCTAGAATGATTTATTTTTTTAATATTAAGCCTCTTTAAAGCTTAAATTTCCTTTATTTTCTTTCTGTAGATGTATATTTTTTTAACGTGTTTATGTCTGGTTTAGTAAAAAAATATAGATTTCAGGAGCATGGCTTGGCTTTAGAAGTTGGCCTATGAAGCAGGGCAGAGATCTGTAGAATTGAACCATAAGCCCCATGATTTGTGGCAGAACTATACCCAAGGGGAAGTATGTTTCCCATTTTCAGAGAAGGGAGGAACAGTCTCACTTTTCAAGTATAGGGAGGTGATTTTGCATGCCTCCTTTTTAAATAATGAAGTTTAAATAATGAAAACTGGGCAGTCCTCTTTGAATATTCTTTCCTCAAAAACCACAACTTCCTATCAGTAGACAGCTATGCATGGAAAATATCACCTGCTCAAAACCTGGAGAGAGAAATGGGAGATGTGAAAGTTTTCTGTAGAAGGAAGTTGTGTACTGAGGGCCAGAATGGACATGAACTTTTTGGACATCTGTTAGAAGTCAGCTTTGATAGAGGAGAGAGGGGACAGGCAGAACCAGGTTGTGTTCAATTATTCAATTAATTTCTATCACTGGTTATTTCAAATCTTCGAGAGGGTGCTCAGGAATAAAAGGTTGGGGCAACCATCTGTTTGAAAAGTGTGCCAGTGAAAATGAACCAATCAATTAGTATCAAAGGCAGACTTTTTATCTGACATGGTAAGTGGAAAAAATGCAAAATTATGAAACCCTGTGAGCAGATCTCTTAGAGTTTAAGGTATGTTTGAACCCAAAGTAATTTTTTCTAGCTAAGGAAAAATAATCCTGTTTCTCTCTCTTTGCACTTCCTCTCCTTCTCTCTCTTTGCTGTTCTGTGCTGTTTTCTTGCTTTCAGCAAATCTCCCAGTGTATTTCCAAGTTAGCACAGCTTTATCAATTTTGTACTTGTTTGGTCCTCTGCAATTCTCATGGTACTTCAGTGGAGATGAAGGTCTTTGAAGACCATCTCTGTAGAGTTCTGATGAGTTTTTTCAGCACACTTAGCCTGGAGATTATCTTCTTCCCTTTTTTTGGAAAAAGATAGGAGAAGAAGCAAACCCCAGAAACTGTGTTAATTCTTGAGAGCTGCATCATATCAGCGCCAAGTTCCCAGAGGATCTGTCAGTTTCTACTTCCCTATGGTGGGTAGGACCAGAGGCTATTCTGCTGAAAGCAAAACATAGTAACCACCTTGTTCATGGATGATTTGCCTGAGACGGAGTTAAAGATTTGTCTATATTATTGTATTTGTTTCAGAGGTTGCATAGCTATGGTTAGGCAAATTCACCATCTGGGAAAGA
>NW_005054300.1:3097361-3108522 GCF_000277835.1 Geospiza fortis | reverse complement strand
ACCATCTGGAAAAGAGTGCTTCCTGTTTCTCAGCTGAAACAAGGCTTGTAATTACAAACACACCACAAAGCTCTTCCACTGGGAAAACCACTCTCAGAACCAAAGATCTGACATGCTATATAAATTTCACCAAGAACAAGCAACACTCAGTTGAGGCACATTTGTAAACACAAAATGCGAGACTTCTTAAATTGAAAAAATAAATTTAAACCCCATGTCTTTTGAATGCCTTTGTATCTTTCAGTGGCTCCAGTTCAGAAAACAGATCATCATTCATATTTATGACGAGTAATTTGTATCAATTCATAATTATCTTGTGTAAAATTCATTGTCTCAGTGCATAAGTAAAATATTCACAAGGCAAAATGGAAGGGCCATAATAAAAACATTTGTCCCTCATCCCACACTGCAAGACCTTGTCCTAACCTGGAGTCTTGAGCTATCAAACCAGTGACTGATTTTCCTGGAGGCAAAATATCACGGTTAACTTGTTTCCAATGCAAGCATTTTTCCAGTCATGGATCCTTTCAAAATTAATTTGGAGTACAGGGTATCTCTGTGTTGTCTTGAGGCTGCCTGTTCTAGGATATGTGGGCTGTGAGCTTTGGGGACCTGAGGAATGAATAGGCAGGCAGCAGATACATTTCAGCTTTAGCAGCTGCTCTTCTCCTCCTCCCCTGTCCCACCCGTGTGCTGCCATGATATCTGTTTCCAAGCACTACTGCTATTAATCGTGTTTTCCACCAGACTGACTCATTTCCCTGCCCTGGTCATTATGGGCAGTCAGTGATCTTTAACAGATGAAAGCTTCAGGCAGTGCTGAGTGAACCTGTTCCCTGCAATCAAAGCAAACTCAGATTATTAATTGCATTAAGTTTTAACCATTGCTTTTAATTGCAAATTTACTTTTCTGTTTGGTTGGTTGCTTGGGTTTGTGTTTTGGTTTTTTTTTTATGATTACACCCAATGGCACCAATGAAAGGAATATGCCATTTTGAGCTGTTAGCAGTTCTTGTTTTCTCTTTAACTCATCACCTGATTCCTAGTGAATGCAGGAGAAGATTTACTAAATTTTTGGGATTTTTTATTAGTTTTGTCTCACCTCTGGCCCTGAAGAGAGGGTAATTACATCAGACTCTCTACAGCTTGGTAATTTGGGGATCTGCATGACATGGAAGTGGATGTGTCCAGGTGTGGGTGACGGGACAATAAGGTGTGCCAGTATGGGAACTTATTAACACAATCCAGCTGGGAAAAATGACAACCACAAACAAAGTGTGCCAAGGCATCTTTCTCTGGAGATTGTCTCTGGAGCTGTGGTGAATTCAGCACATTCTTTAGATGCAGAAATACAATTCTGTCCCACCATTCTTGGCATTCTTTGTTTGAATGACTAATTATCTCCATTTTGAGATGTTTGGGGTTTTTTACATATACCTTAAAACATCTCAGGATGTGAAAGCACACTTTCATATAACTGGAGGCAGACAGCCCCAGAAGAATCCTTAAAAATCAATATGGACCAGGGGAGAGCTTGGGCCACTTGATTGCTTCTAGCTGAGTTAGTGGCTAAGTGAGAATGAAAGTGGACATTCCCAATTTCCAGTAAAACCACACTAAGTGGAAGTCTATATGGCAATGTGGTTCTACAGCCAGAACAGAAGAAACATTTGCAGAGGCCTCTGTATTTTTTGGAAGTCAGTGTAATGCACTGAGATGGCCATAGCCAGAGTCCTTCAAGGTTTTCCCCAAACATTTAAAACTTCTTTATTTTAAAACTGTCCCAACTGTATATTTAAGGCTTTGTTTCAGGCATTTTCCTCCTAGCTCATTGCATGCCAAGGTAACCAGATTAGTATTTTTCTTCTGAGATCCGCCTTTCCTCTCAGATGACCAAACAAAGTGTCTGTCCTGTGTCAGGACAGTGTGTGTCCTGAAAGTATGGCTGTCTGTCTGGATATTTGATCCTGGTTTGGAGAGCTTCATGTTTATTTATTCCTCCTTTGATGGAGTAAGGTGTAGCAATGTGACATCTGTAAATAATTTTTAGCACCAGGCGATTTAAGGGAAAAAATGCAATTCATTTAATCTTAATGTAATGATTATTTAAACAGTTGCTAAATTTAGTTGTGCAAAATATGAGACAAATATTTTGTAAGTACCTAAATAGTAATTTAGCTCCAAAAGGTTCACTCTGTGGTTAAAAGGTTCACTAAGTGGTTCAGCCATTCAAAAAGTTAACAGAATATTTATATCACTGTTTTCCTATCTGCACTGTTTTCCTCTGCACTGTCTCCAAAGAACAGGCTTTTGATATGGAGACAAACCTATTTTCCATATATACCTATTTTTTTCTGAGATTCCATTCAAATCAAAGTTCCCCTTCTCTGCTCAGGGACATGCATAATAGAGATGATGATTTTGTGGATTAAAAATACCAATTGTCTGATTTCCCTAACAGGTTAATGGTTACCAGTTTGTAGATGCTACTGCTGTCCCTCGTGTGTTGACAGATAGTAAAGAAAAGCCTTTACTGAATGCAAATGAAAGCCTGAGGACTGATGCTGTAGTTAAGTGGACTATAAATGGATAACTATCCTCAGTAAATGAAGTGCTGTATATATACTCCCTTGGTGGGGCTTAGAGCTGGGCAGGAAGTTTTCAGATGAAAATGCAGTAAGAAAATGTTGATTAATTAAATCTATCAGAAATCTGGGTATGTTTTGACAACTTTTGTCTGGAAATGTTTCTCTCCCGTCCGGGATGGGAAGAGTATTTTGAAAAGGGATACAGCTCAGTAGAAACATGCCGGTGATTTTTCTCACAGCTTTGTAGGAGCATCAGGTTTTACTTCCTGCTGCGCCACCATGCCACATTTCTCACACTTTTGGCCATTCCAGGCCTATTCTACTGCAGATGTTCTCACTCACTGAATAGACAGGTATTCAATGGAGGAGAGAAAAAAGCTGCAGTGACTGGGCATGCCCTTTTTGTCTTCATAAGAAAGGCAAAACCAACAATAATAACATCTCTTTGAAGGAGGAGGCATTCAGAAACCCCAGCTTTGGTCATGTAATGAAAATGCATTTTTCCTCCAGATTGAGAGGTACCTCCAGAACCATATTCAGAGTAGGAGCCTGAGTTTGCTGAATCCTCTGGCTGCTGTGGTGCCTCTATGCCCAGGGACTAAAGGCAGCTTTGATTAACCTGCTCATTTAAGTTCCTAAGGTTGGATGGATTCCATCTTCTTTTTCCACAGCACCTACTCCGGTAGATCACCAGGCTCAGAACTACAGACAGAATTCTGTACTAACATTCTGTTTTAAAGAGACAAACACATTGATGTCAGTGGGAGCAGGGCTCATAGATATTGCTGCATCTTCAAATTTGCTGGGTAGCACTAACACCGAAGCAAATTACAATCTCCTTAGATTTTTATTAATCTATGAATTATCTTTATCACATGAATATAAATTAATTGTGGAGATGCATGTTCCTCATTATTTCTTTTCCTCATTTAGGCTGCCCATTTTGTCTGCCAGGTAGATGTTAGGTGCTGCTGCAGTCTGCTAACCCTCATCTGTATCAGCATTCTGATTGTGTTTATTCTGGTCCTCTCCATGGCTCTTTTCCTTGGCTAATAACTAGTTTGGGAATCCACAAGTCAGCAGGATTCTTCCTACCTCACAGAGTGTGGTGCATGTCTGTCTGCTGCCAGTGCACCTGCAACTACCCACTGCTGATGCACAAACAGAGAAAATATGTTTGGGATTATTAGCCCAGGCATTGCTCCCCCTCCTACATTAATTTAAATGTAGGTGTGTTGAAGGCCCTGAAGCTGTGCTGACAACCCTTGTTTAGTGAAATAATTAATTTGAATGCTTGGTGTTCTTGTTTTTCAGGGATGATGGTGATGTCAGTCGTCAAGTTAGGTAAGCCTTCTCTCCAGAAATACTGAATTCTGAAGAGTGGACCAGGCCACTCATTATTTACAAGAAGAAAGGAAAGTGTGGAGACTCCAACTTTCTTACATTAGTCAGCAATGAGCATCTCAGTGGAGAAAAAGAAGGTTTCCCTACCAAATACATCTGTTGCTAATGCAAGGTGAGGAATGGATTTTGCAACACAAAAGAAGACTTGTACTTTTAAGATAATATTTTGATCTTGAGTGAATAGAAATTTTAGGAAAAAATTATCCTATGAAAGAAAACTTTCACCCAAGAATTTCCTTTCACCTGAAGTGCAGGAATATGGCCCAAAGCTTGCCCAAATTGATCCTCATTGAAATAGCAGGATTTCTTTGCCTTTCCTGAAATCAAATTCTTCCTTTCAGGAAAGGGAATGAAATCTTGAAATCAGAGGACTGAGTTGAACAAACACTCCAGAAAGGAGATATGGTCAATCAAAAATGAAATTGAAAAATCCAGGAAATTTGAAATGGAGTGACTACAACCAGTTGTACTGAGATGACATGTGGTGCAGGGGAACGACCAAAACTTGCTCAAATAATTGCCTTTGAAATCTCTTAAAATCAGAAAATAAAGAGAAACAATGAGACAGGAGAGAAACAGAAGAACTGAAACTTCAAAAGAAAAAAAATAACAAAAACTTGATAGAACATGGACACAAGGAAAGCCAGTGGGATGACCTGAAGTGCAGGAATATGGCCTGCAGCTTGCCCAATTGATCCTCATAGAAATTGCAAGATTTCATTCCCTTTCCTGAACGGAAATAAATCACCAGGACAAAATCAGACTGCATCAACATCTATCATTAGTTCTACTACATTAGAGAATTAGCAACCTCCCCTCCCTCAGGCAGATAATCACACTGTTAGCAGGTTCCCATGGTACCATCCTACAGCAACCAGTCTCTACCCGTTAAATCCTGCAAAAAATATCACCAACCCCTCCCTGATCTTCATGCTACTGCCCAAATGTTTAGCATACCAAAATCTCTGGAACAATCTGTGCAGAGCACAGGGGGACACCACCAGCCCCTGGGCTGCTTTGTGATTGTCCAGGCAATCAGCACTCACTCCTTTCCCTGCTTGCAAATGGGCTTGAAAAAAGAGGGAGCCTGCCTTCCTCCTGGGCAATCAGCACTGCTACAGCCATCATGGGCAGAGTGCAAGTGAATCTGACACTGTCCTAAGCATTCCCAGTCTCAAAACATTTATGAGATTGTGGCCATATCACAGCTGGCCATTTAGGGAATAGGCAATGAACTAAAACATTTCCCACGTAGATGACAGATGGGATTGGGTGATAGGGACTGATGAATATCACTAAGGCCTCCCCGTGAATATCCATACAACTTATTGATGCTACAGCTAAAGCTGATACACCTTCTAGCAGGGGAAAGGCTGTTTCTGATAACATTAGGGGAGCAATATGGAAGGAGCAAGACATTTTCTGACTAAACAAAAAACCAAAAAAGAATGAATACGTTTTCTAAGCTTCAAAAATAGTGAGGGTCGATCAGTCTCTTAACAAAGTTCAAGAATGGTAGAAAATGCTCAGATACCTGTGGATAGCCATCAAGACAGAGAAGAGAGGATTTGATGGATGGCATCTCCATTTGATCAACAAGGAGAGAGGCTTTCCAAAGTCCTGCATCCTCAGCCTGTGGGGACTGGTGTTGATGGGAGGAAGAGAATAATTAAAAGCAACAGCCTTGTGCAGCATCAAGGTGTCAGTGCATGTTTACATGGTATGAAAGTACATTTCTATCAGACTTGGACTCTCTGACTGCCACACCAGTGCTCACAGAGCTTACCCCACGGAGGCAGTGCCTTTGGACCCTGTGTCTTGACATGTCTGCACCATCAAACTGACTCACAGCTGAGGGTGACAAAGCATCGCAGTTGTCCTTCTATCTTGTTGGGTTTTGCTCCCCTCTGTCTTCTGTCTGACTGTCTGGGATGCAATCTCTCTCCAAGAACTGTCACACTGCACAACTGCGCTGCAGCTGCCACCTTTGCAGCCACAAGGACTGCTGCAACCTGCTGAGGCCTTGGGATCAAACCAAGGCAATGTAAGGCCTTAAGTTGATCGCTCCTCTATTTTCACTGGAAGCCAAAGTTCAGCACTTCACCCCAATGCAAGGTGGAAAACCACTCAGTCAAATAAACATTCACGTCCATGAGCTGAATATCACCTGAGGTTCCTCAGTCCTGGTGGTGAATGGTTTGCTTGGCTTTTGCATGAAAGGATGAAAGGCATGAACTCTGCTCCTCCAGAGACAGAAAAGATGATTTTTTCATAGGCCTGGAAGCGATTTTTGTTTTACCTTCACATTGAATCCAGCTGAGTTCTGCAGAAGCAATTCCCGTTTGCCTCCCATCCAAAGGCTGGAGCTCAGAGCTGATGGCTGCTTTAGCTGCAACTTGCAGCTTTGCCTTCAGCAAATATAGTTCAAGTTCAAAATGTATTTGCTCCTCTGTAGTCTGCTGGAATGGCAGTACTCCAACCCAGAAAGTTGCCTGCAGCTTTAGACAAAGTATAATGCTGAATGAAATGAGTTTTAAATGGGAGAAAGGTGGTGTTAGAGGAATATCTCCCATTGTACACCCACTATGAGATTGGCATCCCCATGAGTTGGTGATTAAGAGCATCTGGACATGCCATGCTGAGGTTATATAAACCTAGATCTGAAAATGAAGAAATTCTGTGCATGCATATATTTTCTTCTAGCAGCTGAATGTTGTTTCCAGGACAAATATTATGAAGTTTCCAGACAAATAGTATGAAGTTTGGAGGGAAGTTTGACGTGGAAGGAAGTGGGTACATCTCTTACTTTCATAGTCCAGATGTCTTGTCAATTAATATTGCTGCAATTAAATTCACAGCAGATGGACCTTGGGTCTCAGAAAATGCAACAGTTCTTGAAGTTTTGCACTTCAGTTTTATCTGAGCAAATGGAGGCTCAAACCACGTGAATCATCTCAGGGTTTTTAAAAAGTAGCTTTATTTTTAAAAATGAAAGGTAAATGACTTCAGATGGCAAACTGTATTAGGAGAGCTAAATAAGGAAAAAATATTGTTACAGTGACAGTAATATTAGCTGCCACAAACAAATATCAGTCAATAAAGCACTTTGGAAAGTTAAAAAGCCAAATGAATTGAAAAGCCTCTTACCAAATTCAATATTTTATTGTATAAAATATTGGCACTCGGACTGAAATCACCACCTGAGTATAGTGTTTTTTCTGTTTGATCAGCAATCTCTCTCTTCCCCCAGTAAATTTGTTCATTTTCCAAAACTGCAGTGTGTTGCCAGCACTTTCCAACATATGTATGTAAGATAATGCACTTTTCATCCACCCTAAGCCTCTCATTCCACAGACTATTGATTTAGCCATGCTGCTGTAATGACAAACAGTCATATTCTCTTTCTGTGGTTAAAGTGACCAAAACTTCTCTTGCTTGATGAAATCTGCCTCATAAGAAAGTGTTGGGAACGGTGTTTGCACATTGGCCAAGCATGGACCCTGGGTTGAGAGTCACTTGCCCACCATCCTGCCCATTCACAATAAGGACTGTGCTCTGACACAGGCTCAGCCTCATCTCTGGAGTCTGTCTGAATTAGGAAGTGCCAATCTTTATCTGTAGACCCAAGAAGTTCATCACTAAGAACAAGGAGGCAAGTAGAACCAGCACATCCCAACTGGTTCTTCACCAGCACATCTATCCCGACTTGTGTCTCTGTAAGCAGCTAAAGAAGTGAACAAAAGTGTCCTGGCTGAAAGTCAGCAATTTGGGTAATGAAAACCACCCCAGGAACTGGAATGCTTCCATTTGGGTTGGGTCCTGTGTTTCTCTTATAAATAGAGAAATCCCCCTCTCCCTGCAATCCATCAGCACAGTGTGGAGTTAATGCTGTCTACATGAAGATGAAGATTTTATCCTATAGCAATGTGGAGGGATGTGTGGGAGCCCTTATGCTTCCAGTGACACTGCCAGCCAGCTCATCTGCTTTCTTGAAGGCTCATATGTTTCATTACCCCTAACTCCTGGTCTGCAGGAGATTCTGAGGTCTGTATTTTCATGCACTTTTGGATGTACTTGGATCAACAAGGCTTAACCTACACTTTCTGTCTGCAAGAAACTCTTGAGTTTTGAGCTAAGTTTGACCTAAACAATTGGGAAATTTTGACCCTGCCTTCTAGGTAAGAAGCCAGGTCAGTTATCCAGGCTTCCTCCACCTCCATGGAGCGTTTCTGTGACTCTGTCTCAGCAGGTAAATTCAAAAAGGATGCCCAAATCTCAGTAACAGATATTCTGGCATCTTCCCTTTTGTGATCCCAAACCCCTGCCTGTGTCACCCAGCCAACCTCTGCTCTTATATACAGATTTCTGTGCTAAGACTGTGGTTTACAAACTCTGTGATAGTCATCTAAAATTATCACAAATGAGCAGCATGAAGAGCAGAACAGCTGCTAGCTGGCAGCCATGGCTGGAGATTTTCTCTTCCAGGGGCAAACATGTAGCATAAATGTTTAAGAAATACTTGCAAATGTCATGGGACCAGGAGGGAAAGCTGGGAAGAGGCCATGGCACTTTGGACATACCAAATACCTTGGTGCTCAGGCCCTTCACAGACAAGGAGACATCGCAGAATCACATAGGAACACAGAATTTGCTGAGTTGGAAGGGACCCCCAAGGATCACTGAGTCCTTGTTAATGTCCCTGTATTTATGGCTATGTCTCCACTCCTGTATCCAGTGCCACATCAGCCCATTTCTGTAGCAACCCAGCAAAGAAGAACAGTTTGCAGTTTACTTCCAGCTACCAGACAGTACCAAATTTGATGGTTTTTAGTTTGTTTATTTTCCCTGACAAGGACATCTGTTTACTAGAACTCATCTCCAGAGTTAGTGAACATCAAAAGGGACGTCTGTGCGACTGCAGCTGGATTTAGATGGTACAAAGCCCTTCAAGTGACTGTTTAAATCTCTTTTTCTTTTCTGCATCCCCAATCTCCAAATAGAAATGGGCTAATTTTAAATGCATCTCCTGCTTTTTCCATTTTATTTAATGTGTCTGTCCTAACTTGTGCTTCAGGATCACCTTTGGAGTGAAGTGTAGCATCTATTGATTTAAAAAACAACATAGAATGAGAAAATAATAGCTATCCTAAAACATATATATGTACCTTTTTCTCCAATCAAAGTAGGTGACTGGGGAGGTGGGGAGAAGTGAGCAAACTGAGGAGGATCCTTCTTTGTTATTCTTCTCTCTCCTGATATCAACCAGCATACACTTAATCTCAGGGAGATCTGATTGAGGAGTGCTGTGAATTCATGTTGTATGCCTATATGACTGTTTATTTAGTTGTGAATTGATTGATTAGGAAATAAGTGCTTTTCAAGTTGACAGTATAAATAATGAAACTTTATTAGTGATATATGTGACACATTTAACAATGCTAATTTTCTCTACTGCTCTGTATAATTCGCTTGCCTTTTTCAGTAGGCTGTAAACAATAGAAGGTTTGAGGGAAATCACTAATTTGTTGGCTTTCTAAAAGGCAATGGAAAGGAATCCAGAATTCAGGAATACTTCTAGAGTGCCATCTAGTGTGAAAAGAAATAAAGCCACAAGAAAATGGAACTCAAAACACAGCTTTGGAAGGCGTGTCTTAATACACAGAACCAGCTCTTCGCTTCCCTCGACTGATAAACACAGGCAGCCACTAATGGATTTTATATAGTTTAATAATAACTGGGAAACTTTATTTGTTCAGTTTTTATTAAGTATACATGTGTGTTTATTTATACATACAATATACATATGTATATGGCAGAAATTATTAAAATTAATGCCATATCTGCTTTTAGTTTTTTTTAACAAATGTCTGACCTAAGCCCAGACTTAAGATTTTGTTTAATCACCTCATGTTCTCATACTTCAAAGGCTTTGTCATTAAATCTTGATTTCATTTTCACTCTTTTAATTAAGTTACAGACCTTTGCATATGAAATGGTGATATATAGAAATTGAAGATCACTGTTATGGAACAAGCTTTAAAACAAGAGAGATTTGTTTAAAAAAAGTGTTATTGCCTCACTGCTTCCAGGTGTAGTTTTAGCAGAGGTGGTGCTTGATCCTCCTTAGCAAAAGCACACCTCCTGTGGTTAAAGCAGACTTATTGCTACCTTTGGAGCAGGTTTCTGTGACCGTTTATTTCAAATTACATAGGTAATTTGCAGGGTGTCCAAAAAACTCAATTGGCCTGTCTTTGCAGATGCCAATTTTGCAAGTGTGGCCCCAAGATTTAATGAGGAAAATACCAGGTACTCACCAAGTTTTTCTTGTTTGCAGGGCTTGTTATGGGCAGTCTGGCAGAGCCAGAGGTCAGACCAGTCTGTGCAGGTGAGTCCTTTTGCATTTTTCTACCTGTCCACTGGGGACAGATTGAATGTAGCATTTTGCAACCCAGATGCCTTTCTGAGGAGGGATCCCATCTGGGCAGGTGTTCTCTTACAGCTGCCTCCTGGAAGGGGACTTTGGCAATTTTAAGATAGCAATTTATGCTCCTATGGTTTTCTTTATGTGCAATACCTGTCCAAGAATGCTGGTGCTGTGTTGGCAGTGTCCTCTAGGTTTATAAGTTTAGTAAAGACTTACAGCAATATCAGCTCTGAGAAGTGTACCAGCCAGGCCTCTCTGTGGTAGATGTGTTGTTCTTTTCAATCAAGAATAAGAAAATTAAGTATCTTCACTTTCTTTATACCTGTGTCTTAATTAATGCTTTTTAAATTTATCTTCAACATATGACCTATTGCAGGGAACTATTTATGTCAGAGAGGAGCCTTGGTTATATTCACAATGACTGGCTTTGGGATTTAGAAATGCTTTCAGAGGCATGTCATCTGTCTAGGCTGTGGGTCTTTGAAAGGCAGAGATTTTATCTATGGTGAAAGAAATATTTGCATTATGGAGGCTGAATACAGTGTATTGTTATGTCCATTTGGTATACAACCCTGGTAAGTTTATTGATCTCAAGATGAGATAAAAGAGGGGAATGACAAGAAAACTGATGAGAAAAGAAAAGTGGAATTGAGGAAGGAAGATTTTTTTTATTCCTTCTGAATATTGCATAAGCTGTAAAGGAGGGGACTTAGAACAGTATCAGTGAAGCAATTAGCAGGGAAAA
>NW_005054300.1:3094431-3097339 GCF_000277835.1 Geospiza fortis | reverse complement strand
AGCTCTGCTTTTGCCTTTCTTCAGAGAAAAAAAGAAAAATTATGTAGAGATCACCCTTGCAGCCTGTGTGTTTGAAAAGCCATAAGGAGAAGAATTTGTCAAAGAAAAACTTTCATGGCAGCATGGAGAGTCCTCTTTCCAGACATGCTGCTAGGCTCCTGACAGCAATAGTGGGAAAGAAACAGAGGTGGGAAGGGAAGAGAAGAGGTACTCTGGTACTAGGGAAGGTGTGTTTTCTAATGAGGTCAACAAGTAGATTGAATGTTTTCTGTGGAGTACTTTATCAGCTTTACAGGTTGATATCTCCCTATATCTAAGGGCTCTCAAATTCTTCTGGAAGAACACAGTATTTCTCCCTTTGGAGGTGCCATGTAGCAGAACTCTGGTGGTATTCTTTTCTGCTCTAGTATAATTACTATGTATTTTTATGGTGCTGTGTAGAGGGATTCGAGATGTGTGCATGACTGAAATGTGGAACAAAAGAAAGGGGTTGGAACAGCAGCCGTGAATGGTGCAGACCTGTATCCATGAGATACAGCAAAGGGCAAGTAAGAGGCAATAAGGATCACACTCTCCTGGGAACCCCAGGTTGGATCCTTCTACTGTGATGGATGTGCTTGCAAGCAGGCAACTGCAGATGGGCACCATAAATAACTCCCATGTCACAGGAACAGCTCCTGGAGGCAGCGATAGCGGGAAAGTTGCGCTTTTCCTGCATTTCTATTTCACTTCTGCTTTCCCCACTGAGGTTGATTCATTCTGCTGCAGTTTCAAACAGATGCATTAGATCCTTTTAGGTTGAGTTTTGAAAGCTTGTTAGAGAAATGTTTCCCGTTTTCACCCTTATTGCCAAATCACTCCTACTTGGATCTTGGTGTGTTCCTGAAGGAGTTGTGAAGGCTGACAGTCGGCGGTCTTGTAGAATTAGGAACTAAAACTTTGTGCCCCTGAAGAAAAAAGAGAAATCTGTAGTTTTAGCTTAGGGATAAACTCAAACTCTTGAAGTTCCTCTGCTGTTTGACTCAAAGTATTTGATGTTTTTTCCTATGGAAAGAAAATATCCTAATTCATGTTTGGAGATGTCTCCAGCTGATTAGTTGTGGGTATTTTTACTCCCTCTGAGCCTAGTTGTATTTCACTCATGGGAACCTTTATGCAAGCAGAAGAGCATGCATGCTCATGAATTATTTTTGTTTAGCTAGTATCTCTAAAATATTTCTGCAACTGTTTGAAATATGTGACTTGCACCAAATACATGTGTGAATACAGCATGAAAAAAGATATTTTGTGCCACTTTTGTGCCACAATCTTAAACCAACTGAGGAGAACAGAAGGCACTTTTTACTGCATCAGGTATCATTTCTATCTGCCTTCAACTTGTGGGTCACTGCCAGTGCAATGAGTGTTGAGACTGGAAGTTTACTTGCATCTCTCAACAAGTTGCTTGTTGTATTTTCTAACATTCTATTCTCACCAGCCTTTAACAGTTTTTTTCTTTTTTGTACTGAGATGGTCAACATTGCATTTAGGAGTCAGCTCCTGATGGCAATTCTTTGTAGCTGTCATTAAAGAGTGATGAGTTCAAGCCAAAATACTGTGACGTTAATGAAAGTCTTCGCATTGATGTTCATACTCTCCCGTGTTTGTGCTACATATTCATTTCAATGGATGTTGGATCAATCCCCTCAGAATGCTCTGGAAGATTAGCCAGAAGTGGAAGTTAGGTACCATGGAAACAAAAGGCTCAAGTGTAATCCATAGATGAGGATCTTGTTGTCACAGATGAATTTGCTTAGCTGGCTTTCATATAAACACAAATATAAGAAAAAGCACGTCAGCCTAGGTGTTAGTGTAAGGACTGTATCTTTTTAATTAGTCTGGTAAATATTTCATTAGCAACTGTAATAAAATATTGATTTCAGTGTCTCCATTAATCCATATTGCTTTGGTTCTGTACTTTTTTCACTTTTAATAATTTAGCAAAATCTTTTTACTGGGCACTTTTTCATCTAACTACCCCAGGATGGGAAACAAAATTACTGTGCAAATATAATTATTTTTTCCCCTGTGCCATCTCTCCTAATTCAATTAATTACACATCATGTCATAGCGTCTGGTTTTATTTTATATCTTATATATTAATATAAGCTAAACAGTTATATTTTTTATATATTAATATAAGCTAAACAGTTAATATTTGCTTGAAGAAAACATTACCCTCACACTCCTAAGACTCTAAAATGACTGTTCAGAACATCAGCACAGGGCAATATTTCTGAATGGTATAGAAAAGAATCCAATTCTTGCCCTTTCCATGGGCAAGAACAAAACATTCTTATTTCAGAGAGTCTGGCCTATTTTGGAGCCAAAGTAATAGCTAGATACAAAGGAGGAAGCCGAAGAAGTAAAATATCAAGTCCTGCTGCTCTGTCTGTTTACCTTGCACACATGCAGAGGCATTAAGGTTAATAGTCAGGTCACCTAATTATGCTTATACAAATCCTTCCAATAATAGATGATTATAGTTTTCTTTAGAGCAGTTGAAGTTGAAGCAGTGCTTTGACTAAATATGCTGACCACTTACCACTATTTGTAATTGTGAAGTATGTGTTTAATCTCCCAATATTTTCAGTAGCACAGAATCCACTCACGGCTTCCTATTTCTTTTCTTCTAGGAAGTCAAAATACAGGATGGCTCTACCAGATCCTCAGTGCCAACTGAGTAGTTGCATGTTAACATATAAAGGTTAAATACATGTTAAATCATGAGTAAATGCCTGGAAAATATATATTCAGCTTGTTCTTCTAGAATCTGGTGTAAATGGCAAGTGGTACTTCCTTCGCATTTAATTTCCGTGGAAGTATTGAGCTTGTTCTTTAATTCCTCTTAGTGCTGAAAAAATCTTGG
>NW_005054300.1:3088305-3094409 GCF_000277835.1 Geospiza fortis | reverse complement strand
AAAGTTTTACTGGCAGACTTCTGGCATAGTGTTTATGGTATGCTCTTGGTCATCAAACCGGTGAAAGCAGTGGTTAATGCCCAATGTAGCAGCTAATTTCTGTCACATGGATATTTGTCTGGGAAATTAGCCTGGGTCTGAGCCAGATGGAATTGCACAGTTTCACTAACTTTGCAGCTCTATTAGTTTGAAGTCAGGAGAGCAGACATGGCCTTGACAAGCATATGATTCCGTGCTGCATTGCCTGTCCTGGGAAGCTGTTCAGCTTTTCTATATTTAACAGATGAAAATGTCTCCAGAGTTCATCAAACACATACTCAAGATATCACAAGCTGCAGCTGGCAGCTGGGAGCTCTGCAGTTCAAGGTTAATGGGACACTAATTAGTAAGTATATGGGGATATCAGCACGTAACACCCACTTTTTGAGCAAGTAGGAAAATGAATTAATAGTCAAGAGAAGGAGGGCCCTTCTCCAGCTGCCTCCAGCTCCCTGCAGCTCTCATTCCATATTCCCAGAAGCTTCCAGGCAGTTGCTACAGCGAGCTCCTGCAGGCACAGCTGGGAGCACCAGGGAGCCTCGCAGGGCAGGCTGGCATGGGGAGCAAGCCAGGTTACCCCTGGAGAGGGTCAGAGTCAGCCTCTGCACTGCTTTGCCCCCTCAGTCACTGTGAAAGCCTGGTAATGTGGCAAAAAGACTGCACAGCCCCGGGTTATGGAAATCCTCCTAATGCCAGAGAAAACCAGCAGAGAGCAACACCCAGCTGACAAGCAGCCTCTCTTCTGGTGTCAGCAGAAATTGACTGTAGGAGAGAAGATAGGATTGAAAATTGCTGGAACACTGAGTTGAATAATAACTAGGGAAGGATCCTTCTTAAAGTGGAAAAGAGCAAGATTAATGTGCGTTTTACCAAGAGATAACACTTTCACAATTACTATTAAGTATCTAGAAGTCCCTAATTCAAAATATGGATAATTTACTGTAAATCTTGCCACTGACTGCCATATTTTCAGGCTATAAATTTAATAGCTGCAGGAAAAATTTGGTTCAATGTATGTAGCATCACACCCTTCTCAAATCTTTTCTTCTTTATAACAGCCATTCTTTCAGGACTCGAAAGCACATTTCATTGGTTAGAAATCCCATCTGTATAATTTTGAATTATCCAAGATAAGCCTGGGGGATAAAATTAAAAGCCAAGTTTGATGAGGTTGGTTCTTAACTTCCTTGTCATTTGGCTATCTGGGACATTGATTCTTTGGATGGCTTTATGTCTGACAGCCCATATTCCTAGTAAATTCAAAATTAGTGACTTTGTGTTCACAGAGATCTCAAACTAATTTTTGTCAGAGACTTTTGAAAATGTAGGTTATGCAAACTCATCTGTGGTTCAATAGCTTTGCTGTCTCTTCCTATAACTCAGCTTTTCATTTTTACCCAGATCATTCTCCATTGCATTCCTCCTATTACAATATATTCTCCTTAGTTTGCAGGCAGGCATTGGCAATGAATGGGAGGGAAGGTGAGAGCTTCATGCATCACAGAAGTAGCATAAGAAGGAATAAGTTGCTCAGATGTCAATGCAGTATTAAGTCTAACCAAAAGGATAGTACAATTACCTGGGAACATTCAGGGAAATGCATTGAAAATGACAGGCTGAAGTTCTGTGGATATGAAGAAAAGTGAAGCTGTCTTGCAGTGGGGGAAAAGACAGTAACGAGTGAAGAGTGCAGCTGTAATATTGCTTTAGGAATTATTTCATGTTGTACTGTTAATTAAGGAGACAGCTCTACACTTGTAGGCTTTTTTCTTAAGTCAGGAGTAGAATTTCTATTTCTCACTGGATTGCTCTGGAGATGAGACCAAAAAGTCTTAGTGGTATCAGCTGAGATTCCTACACGTGATGTTGAATCCTTAGGCCTTGCAGAAAGAGTGCCCTGAAGAGAATTACACTGAGTCCTACTCACAAAAAGGTATCTCTGGAAAGGGCTGCACTGACATTGTCATGGTGCTGCAGAACACACACCCACACACTTGAGTTGTGGATCAGTTGACCCCAGACAGAGCCATGCCACTCCCTGTGGGGTCAATGTGGCTTTGAGTTTGAGGGAAAGATGACTTTTAGTCCAATTGCTGCAGTTCCAGTTTTGTCCTACTGAGATTTAATTAGCCCAAGGAAATGTATGCAGTGAAACTATAAGCCTGAGATGGTTGCTTGATAAACCTTTGGGGCGCTGGGATTTGATAACTGGAGTGACCCAGTGACATTACAGCAATTTTCTTTGTTAGAAAAACACAGCCATGGTATTCTCAACTTATAACACTGGGTTGCTCCTCAGAATGTCTCTCTAGTTAATAGTAAAGTACAAAAGTGATGTTAACTGAGATAATAAGATAGCAAATACTGATGGAAATTTGATTGCAAATGAGCGATTTACGTAGCAAATAAGAATTAGATCCCCTAATGTGTTAAGCAAATAAGAATCAGGAAACACTTGGGAAATTAATGTGTAAAGTAGACAAAATAAAGCATTCAAGGCATGCTGGTCCCTGCGTGTTTTTGGGTTTCTTTTCTTTCCCAATTGTCAAGCCATAGGATGAAGGTTACAAGTAAGGGAAGAGATAGCCCACTTCTTTTGCATCAACTTTGTTCGCAGGAAATTTTAGTTTTAGAAATAAATGGGGCCTGAATTTCCAGAGTAAGTCTGTAGTTCTTGTGACCATCTCAGACAGATGCATGCATTCAGGCATTAGCAAACATCAGCCCCACAGCTGAAGCTGTTTCTGTGATGTTTCCAGCTGTGTTGCCCAATCTAGTTTAGAATACACTGAACACCTGAGACATTCTGCACAAACACAGTGTTCTTGGAGAACAGAGATTTCATTACCTGAATATTTTCTTTGATAACCATCTTTTTTCACCAACTTTGTCCTCTGTGCTGTGGCTATTTTGAACCTTCTGAAGTGTCTTTTCTCATGTTGCTATTTGTGTCTTCAAACAGCAGAATCATGTCATCTTGGTAGCTAAGCAAAACCAGTATCCTACTGCTGTAAGCACTGAATAGATGCTCAGAATGAGACCCTGACCTCCCTAAACAGACTGCAATTTGAAGGGACCAGGCAGAAGGAAAATTCTACCTTTGTTGAGCTAAATACAGGATAAATTGCATGGATACATAGACTAAGTGCCCTACTGCACATGGGAACCTCTGTTCTAGATCAACACTGCATGTGAACCTCCTGAGTCCCTGTCCAACACTTTATTTACTTTTCCATTGTACATGGTGCCCTTTGTCAGGGGTCTTTGTTCCTCGACAAAATCTGGGATGACTTTACTTCATGGAGAAAGCAAGTCATAATGTTTATAGTTTTCCATTCTTTATTCTTTTCCCTTTTACTTAATAGTATATAAAAATTGTTTTAGAGCCTCTTAATGAATCCAATATTTTATATAGTGCTGTAATTACTTTGATGCAAGTGTCTAAAACCACAGCCAATCTGTCTTTTACATCATTTAAATGCAAGTGAAGCACTTATTTCCCTTGTAAATCTTCTGCTTTTCTAACAGAAACTGATTTTAAAATAGGGAAGGAAAGGGAAAAAATAAGGTAATTGATAGTCTTATAAGCTGTCTGCAAAGCATTATTATGAAAATAATTGCATTTTCAGCTAATCAAAGATGTTTTTAGGAGTACTTGTTCTGCAGGAATTATACATTCAGAACTTAGATGGAGCTTTCAAAAGCTGCATGCCTGAATCTTCCAAAGAGGCCAGGATATGCTATTCAGTACAATAGACTCTTCTTTTCCAAGCATGCTTATACTGAGGGTTGTTTTCTGAGGTAACCCAGTTCCTTCCACACCTCTCAGTGCTGGTGCTCAGAGTGCCAGGGGACGTCAGTGATGGAGTAATGTAATTTAATTAATGGAAAAAAAATTAATTGAATCCCATGTGATATCTGGCAGATGTTGATCAGCAGGTAGACAACCCAAATTTCATATTCAGTAACTCTTCCATTGGTTTTTGAGTTTTTTTGGTTTTTTTCTAAACATTTCTGTGTTTAGCTCCCTCAACACTTGCACACCAATATCAGGGCAGTCCAACACTATAGAGAAACCCTATATAGAGAAACTCTGTTGTTTCCTGGGTTCCCCTAGCCTTCAGAATAATGCTGTCACAGGATTTTGCATGGCAGTAGCTCTGCATTACTTGTTCATTAATATTAATCAGAGATAAAACAGTAATATATGCTGATCAGAAGTTCATTTCCCTGTTGTTTGCTCTGTGACAGTCTAACAGCAATGATAATCTGAGCTTAACAGGCATTACAATGGAAATCCTCCAAATGAAACACAGAGATTAGTGACTTCTCAACAGTACAGCCATTTCCTGTGCTTGTTAATGTGACACTTCCTATAGAAAGAGCAGTATAAATTGAAGTTCAGTGCTGCCACTTATTTCCTTCAAGAGTAGGCTTTGCTGATAGTCCACTCAGTCCAAAATTTTAAGCTGTAAATCTGTTTGGATGATAAGATTTAATTTTATCTTTCTCATCATAAACATCTTCAAATTAACTTCTTTAAACAGGCTCCCAAGATTTGAGTTTTGCTTGTCCAAAGGGCCATGGCAGTAGTGTCCTTTGCCATGCTACTTGAGATTTCTTGCTATGCTGAGCAACTCCCACTGTTTCAAAGAGCCAGGAATATCTAATAACTGAATTGGAAAATCACTTCCATGTGATGCTAGAGTATGAAGCAGATTATTTTTCTGAGACAAGGTAATTCAGCAGAATTTAGGCTGCTCTCTGAGCTTTTACCTCCTTCCAGTACAAGAGGATAACAGTCACGTTTTGTCCTCTTTCATATGAGGCAAACTAGGAGAGCACTGAAAAATGACAATCAATCCCTAGTGCTCTGTCACAGTATGGTGAGAACTGTAAACCCTCCTACTGGTTAAAAAAAACCAAAACATTGAGCCCCTGGAGTAGCTCCAGATGAGATTTATGCCTTATGGAGCCGCACTTTTCCGCAACGAAACCAGCTGAAAGGATGATCCTCCCTTCTCTTCTTCAGGAATAAGGCAAAAGCAATCTGTGGAATCAGAGAACTGAAAACTGAAGACATCAGGAAGTGTAAAACCAAGGCAGTCCCTCTGCAGTGCCTGCAGGTGCTGCCCTGGCAGGCTGGGTGTTGCTGGAGCTGTGTGAGCAGGAAGGGACCCCAGGGCTCTGCTCCATGTGAGCCCCCCCAGCACAAGCCCACGCTGCAGCCCTGCCCTGTCCTGCTCCAGCTCTTTGATGTTTGGTGGATTTGTTGGTCCTCTGGAAAGTGAAGCCATAGACCCCAGGAAAGGAAATAGAAACAAGCAGAAATTCAGTTGTCATATGAGAAATCAGCTGGAAACCTCTTCTTTAATGTGTAAGATCCTCCAGGTCTGGTTCTGGGGTTTTTTCTTCGTTTTAGCTTGGTTGGCTGGGGTTCTGTTTTTGTTTTTTATCATGCAGTTCCTTTTGTTGCAGAGGGACATCAGAGCTCAAAGACCTGCTTCATGGCACTAAGCTTAGGGAAGAAGCCCCACAAGGGTAGATCTGTCCCTCACTGGTTTTCAAGACCATTTTCAAAGTTCAGCTCTCAGACTGGTTTTCAAAGTGGGTGGCAAGAAATCAGAGGATTGCCTGTCCCAGCTTTAATCTTCCAGTTCATCTCCTATGGAATGAAGTATTTTATAATGAATATTTGTGACTTGCCTTATTCACATTTTACTTGTACTTCCTTATAAAAATACAGGGCACATTTTTTGCTAATTAATTAACAATTAATTCATGATATAGATTTAGCTTAAAATTACTAGCAGCCCAAAAATGTGTTTTGCAGATAATTATTAAATAACTATTTTATTGGTAAAATGTACCTAGAAATCAATTTCAAGTGCCTTTACTGAGGGCTGTGGGGGGCAGAAATGGAAAGACACAGTGTTCCCTTTGAGTGTTCTGGTCTCAAGATTGCTATTTCCATGCTGGGGAATAGTAAAAAATTTTAAGCCTATTAAAAATCCATGTTCTCTTTTACTGTATGAACTGACCCACAGAGGTTTTATAAGGTTATA
>NW_005054300.1:3073806-3088295 GCF_000277835.1 Geospiza fortis | reverse complement strand
GGAATGATGAATGATCTTTCTTTTTATTTCTATATAATTATTTTTCAAAAAAAATTAGATTATTTCCCTTTGTTACAAGTTGTCCAATATTTAGAGCTTGCAAGCCTATTTCTCTTAAGTGGTTTGAATCAAACAGCCCTGAGATATTTCTTTTAATTGACATGAGTGCAGTATATGTGGAAGAAAACAGTGGTAGGCAATTTCTTTGAGAGATCCCCACCTGTGTGACTCGTGAGCTCTGTGCCAGATGAAGCATCTTTCCTTCTTCCTGAAAGGTTCTTCCTCACAGCTCTTTCTTCATCATCCAACCTGTTGCTACCTCCAAGAAGTTACCTGAACTGCATATTTTTGTCCCCCCACAAAATTAACCATCCGTGCCTTGAGCACAGATTTCTTTGCCTGTAGATTTTTCTAAAGACTTTGAGCCTTAAAAGCAGAGCTTAATCAATTGTTTAAGGAGGTAATAGGAACTTTGACTCTCCAAATGCTATTTATTTGCAGAGAGGCAAAGGGCTCTTATTTCTGGTTAAAAAACAGTTGTTGCAATCAACAAGTTCCACCACAATAAGCTTTTTTTTTTTTTTTTTTTGTATTGGCTATGCTACCTGTTAGGTAAGGCAGGATTATAGATCTGAAAATATTATAACGTTATCTTGAAGGGTTCCAGGGTATGACAAATGTTTATGGGACAGTTTTGGGATTTTTAAATATTTGTGCTGACAAATACAACTGAATGAATAAATGAAACAACAGTCCTTTTTGTTTGTCTGGGATTTGAACCTCTTTGACCAAAGCCTAGTGGTAAACATTAAGGGATATGGCTGTGCTGGCTGTAGGGCTGGTTTCCTGTGGCTAAAGAATGTCTGACTGATTTCTTCTTAAAAATATTTTTGGTTTTTTGTTCTTGTATATTGCAGTTGCTGCATCTCTAAATTTGCTGATTTTATATATAGTTTTAGAGCAAAGCTGCAAATTTACAGTTCTCACAGAAAGCAATGCATTTCCTGGTGGGAGAAAAAGATAGCACAGCAGCTCTTATGACAAACACAAAAATTTCAAACCTAAGAAGAGCTTTCTTTGACCTGCATGTTCTTAGTGTTCTTAAGAGCCTTGGAAGCAAGATAAGAGGCCTTTTCTAACAACTAAGCCCCGATTTAGCTGAAATACCTTGAGTTCTGACATTCTGAAGTACAGGTTCACTGCAATACTTTTCTCAAATCTCAGCCAAAGGAACATCACAGCACACCACTTATTCTTCTCTGCTATCCAGTAAAAAATAACCTTTTTATGTGTGGAAAGGATATTTTTAGATTTAAATTATCTGTCCCTCATATCCCCTTCCTTGTATATGAATCAATAAGTAATTTGAAAACTGAAACACCTGATCTGGTAGAATGGTTTGTATACAACAGCTGTGACCAAAGACAGAGAGAGTATGGCTTGGAAACAATCAGCTTGGAAAGTTGTGACAGCAGTTGCACCTATTTGATTGGATTGGGTCTCCATTTGATGTAGGTTAGCATGAGGATGATCCCAGGAAATTTTTCACCTTTCACAGTGTGTGTTTAACCTTACACACACGAGTAGGTTGCAAAAGACAGGTTGATGTGCAGAGACTGAACAGCAGGACAACGAGGAGCTCCCTTCCACAGGCACAGTTTCATCCATTACCTGCTCCCCAATGCACATTGCATTTTTTACTGGCAACCTGCAGGTCAGGAGCCTCCAAACAGGGGCAGGGATATGGATTAGCTCTGGGACTACAGCTGCAACACTCTGGTATTGCAAATCACACACCCTCCAGATGATGGAGGAGCTCCTACCATAGAGTGGCTTAAAGATCACCAGTTTTAAAGTGTAACAATGGATTCAAAGCCTCTTTTAATTTGTCTCTGCCTGGTACAAAGTAGATCAGCCTTCTGCTGACACTGTTTCTTTTTAAGTTCTCCTACAGGTCAGGAAAATTCAGAACAATTCAGTGAATTATTTTTTTTAAAGAGGACAAGGTTAATGTATTTAACCACATAACTCAGAGAACTATTGCTTTGGGGGGAAAAAAGCACAATTGAAAACAAAAAAACCTCTGCTTCACACATGTAGTAAAAGGAGCTGATTACATAGTGGGCAATTCAGGACAATTTGTCTCATGCAAAAACTTTTTTTGCAAATAAAAAAGTAGGAAACTACATTGCAAAGATTTCACTAACACAGAGAAGGAAAAAAAATCAACAGAAGAGATTGCAGTGGTATGTCTGTGTTTAACCTGACAATTTTTCAGGGTATCACTGAAGTCTCCTGTACCAAAATTGATTTGAATTAGCATAATCCCATTTTATCCATGAATTTACTGTTCTTATTACTGTCTCTCAGCCTGTCATTCATTAGTTCTGCTTAGGAAGAATTGGGTTTGGGACTCCTGATTCTGGATGGTTTTGGATTATGCCTCTTTTACTTATTTTGGTCTGTCCACATTTTGTGAAACAGAGCCTGAGGATGACAGAAAATAGCTGTGATCCCTACATGGCCCCAAAGCTCTCCCAGAGAGGGTTGGTGGCCAGCCTTGCTTCAAAGGCGGGGTGTAGGTGTTCATGTTCATGGATTGCCTTGAGAGGTTTGAGATAAAACACTGAACAGAGGAAACCACATCCCATTTGTACCCTTTGTACTGGTCCTACAAGCTCCTATTATGGGAATACACAATCTTGAGTGGAATCTACTGGCAATTTATCTGTAGATAAATTGAGTTCTCCAGGTGGATGAGATAGATACCCTACATGCAGAGCACACCTGTGCCCTGGGGCAGCAATGAGAACTTTCATTTTCTAACCTTCTGTGAATTCTCTGAGAGGCTTGTGGCTGGTTTTGGTGTTGCTTTTTAAAATCAAAATACAGCCTGATCTGCATTAAAACGTTGCCCAGAAGAGAATGGATGCATAGTGCAGGTCGTGGGCTGCTTTCAGGTCTCTCTGCTCTTTGTGGGTAGCCCACAGGGTAAGCTGTAGCATTTAGTACTGGAGCTTTATTCATGCTTTGACCAAAATGATGACAGTACACATGAGGCTGAAGAACAAAGGAGTGAATGCAACAGCTTGATGGCCTTGAAAGAAGTTTTACACAATGAGAAATGCAACCTTGGTGTTTATGAAATCCATGATGAATTTATGCAATAAGAAAGCACTGTCAGAGTCTGGAGATGGACATGTTGGTCCACAAGATCACCTTTCTTAGTTTTTCTATCTTTCTGAGAGCCTCTCCATTTTTTTCTTTCATAGGAACATATTCAGCTCTGAGGTTGACTTGTGGGAAAAATGTTGGAGGTTACATTACAATGGCTATAAGCACACACATAATTTTGATGTGCCCATCCCAAGTCAAATCCCATCTGTGGACCACAGTGGTGACTGCAGCAGAAAGAAGGACTGTGTTAGTGTGGGATGAATGGAATTGACAGGTGGGGGAAATTTAGTTAGTGACATTTGTCATCAGTGGTCTGTAGGACTGGGGGGGAGCATGGCATTGTTACATTCTCTGAAGAAAGCAGTGGATGCATTTTGTCAGTGCTATGGATTCAAAGGGCAAGGATAATTCAGAGATGCTTCATCTTTCTCTGCTGTGAGAATTTTTAAAGACCCTCAATGAAATCTGGCATAATTTTTGGTCAACATTATTCCAGGGAGAGATGCTTGATCTGGTATTCTTCATCATAGGAAGTACAGTGACTTTAATTTCAAAAGGAGCAAAAAGTAGATTAATGATGGTAAAAATAAATAATGTGGGTGGGTGGGCTAGTGTTACTGCTTTTGTCAGTCTCAACCCCATTTAATTTACAAAAGGCTCACATTGTGTTTGTGTTTTGTTTTACCTCTTCTGTACACTTTAGCACATACTTGTCTTAGAGTCTAGTTCTGTAAATATCTAGGAAATGACCATGGATGTAGAATTTCCCTTTCTATGGTTCAAATATTGCAATCCACAAGATGCATTTGCTAAAGGTAACACACAGCTGGGACACAACAAAATGCATTTAAAATAAATATGGGGTAAAACTCTTGTATTGGGAAGGGAAATAAATCAAGTAATGACAGATTTTAGGTGTTATTAGTGCTTCCACTGACTGTATTTGATTTGTTTTGTTTTTCCCAATCAATATTACTCTGTAAACCCAGGAAGCACTTAGCAGACAGACTTGCTGCAGCTAGATATCACCTTCTGTTAAGTGTACAGGTGGCTACTCTTTGCTAACAGGGATGCTAATAAACAGTTTTACTTCTTCATATGGAGTTTAATTCCTCTATTTGTTTATTTTGTAAATAAATTGAATTTTAGTGGCCTCACTATAAATCCAGGCCTGTTTGAACAATCCATGCTGATTAAATAAAACACAGGAAAAACTCTTAGTATAGCTGGCATATATTAGTTTTGAGACTGCTATGGCTTTAGGAACTTGGACAAGCCTTGTTTGAGGTGATCTGTTGTTCTACTAGTTTAAATCTTTCCCCTTGTAAAGCTGCTGTCAGAAAAGATTAAACCTGTTCATAAAATAATGAGGTGGAAGAATTACAGTGAAGCTTAACACCAGGTCAGAAATGAACCTCTGGCCCCTTTTAACAATTCTCCTTACAGAACAGATGTAGAAGTGTGAAAATGTTCTGTTACCTCCTGTGTTGGATTTTGCTACCACCTATCATCACTTTTTTCTTTCCGATTATGATTCCCTTGCCACAATTATCCTTTACTAAGAAAGCTTAGTGACTGGCATATATATTTTCTATTTCCTCCCTTTTCTGCTTTGCACATCCACCTGCATTCACCATTCTGTTGAATTCAGCACAACCATGAGTGAAAACCAGCTGTCTTGGGAAAGGAGTGCTAAAGATTCCCTCAGATCATCAGATGGATAGCTCTTTTCCACCCATCTTCTTCAAAACCACAAAAATACATGATTGTTAGGACTTTTGAAAGCCAAATTGTCCTCTTGAGTAGGCTCCTTGAGAATGACGTGGCAACCATCAATTTTTAGAGCTCACTGAATCCAACATTTCAAGGGTTTCTGGGATTCCTGCTGGGGTGATAGAGGACAGACTAGGTCTCTGCAGACTCTTGCTTGAAGATGTCAAGCTTGAGGATGAGTTGTTAACATTTTGCTTGCTGATGTTAAATCTCGTGTTCACAAGAGGATGGGGTTACACTCCAGAAAGCACAACCCTCTGCCTCAGATTTGTTTCCAAGCTTGCAGCCTGGCAAAACAAATTTGGTTGGTGAGGAATCCACAGGCAATTCTCCTAGCACATAGCACAATTTATTTTTAAAAGCACTTCTCTCTCCCTAATGTCCATAACTCTGACCATATGTGGGCAGCTCATCTGCAGTTAGATTAAAATCATTGTCTAACTGAGGCCATTTTTTCTTGTCCTCCTTTCTTTTTTTCCATTTTCTTTTTTTCTTCTTTCTTCCTTTCAGTGAATTACTAGCTGGCAGCCTGCCTCTGCTCCTTTGTGCTCTGGGTTGAAGTTCAAGTAGGACTTAGAGCTGCTTAGCTGAATTGCTGAATTAATGACATCCAATATGACCTGTTAGTATGAGGGTGAGAGAGGGAATTTTCCAAGATGATGTATACCAAGCAAGCTCTATTCTTATGTAAGTGCCCCATTATTATCTAGATTAAATGGTTATAACATCCTGGCTTTAAAAAAAAGTACCCCATTACTGTAAGTTAAAGATTATTCCTTCTTTATTTCTCTATTACTGGGAAATGTTCAAGAACTTCCCTATTGCTGACCTCATAGGCTCATAAAGTGCAGCTTTTCATGACTCAAGGGAAAAGGTGCAAGGATATTCTCTTCCATTTTAACATATTCTTTTCCTTTCTGTGAGGTGATGGCTTTGTACATTTTCAGTATGATATAGGTTATGCACTGGCGAAGGGGTGTCAGGTGTCAATCTTAGCATTGTTCAGAAAAGATTTACCTTTTAAATTTTAGGGACAAAATCAGTAAAAAGAGAGAGAGAGAGGGATAACTGATAGTTTTATTTTACTGTCATATAATTATATGGCATTCAGTGCAATGGCAGTGAATGATTAGGAAGTCAAGATTTCAATAACAATCCAGGTTCCAGCTTTAGAAGAAATATAAATCTGTCTTGGGAATGCTGATCTGGAGTATTTGCATAGACATTAGGAAAGTATGATGGTTTTGCTGGGTGGGAAGTTATTCCACGTCTATTGATAGAAGAGAATTGCAACACCTACAACATGTGTTTGCTTTTTTAAACAAATTCATGTGTGAATCACCCTGTATCAACATCAAATGAAGGATTTGTAAAGTTACTGGCATTGGGGTTTTGAAAGATGGAGGTCAGGGAGGTGTCGTTCTCAAATGTTAGGACTATTTTATTTTTTAAATTTTTTTTTAATTTATTTTATGTAATTGAGGCACTTACCATCATCTAAATTCTGTCCTAACAAGATTCTCCATCTTATCCCATGTGTGAATGAGAAATGTCTTTCTCCTCTGAAGTATGGGTATCACTTCCCTGTGCTTTGAGATTGACCACAGAGTGTCTTTGCAACATGAAAAATGAATCCTACAAGGTGTGTTGTGTGTGTGTTATAAATAGTCTGCATGTATTTCAGGGAAACCTTTGTGAAGACTTTTTCTCTGACACTTCCTGTGAGACTTTTATTGGAAATCCAACTGCAACTTAGCAGTGGTTTTATCCTAAATCTATAGAGAGTCTGAGATCAACCAGTTTCATTTTCCATTTGGGAGAATGTTAATCTGCTTTTATCAGGTGTGCATAGAACAGAAAAAACATAAAAACATGCTCTGGGTTTAGGCAGGCAGATGGCACTTTTACTCGATTCAGCAGAGAGGGACTAGAATTTGCAGCTGTGGAAAGGAAGATCTGTGAATTGCTGGCTTTTTCTATATGGTCAAGTGACACAAACTCCATTGCTCAAAGGCAGCCCCAGCTGCTCAGAAATCCCTGCCCTGCATTTTCATGTCCTGTGGAGGATGAGCTGGTGGCAAATCAGAGCAGTGGAGGAGGTCCTAGAGTGCTGCATATAAGAATCAGGCAAAATTAATGTCACTGTGACTTTTATTTCTTTTTTTTAATTGTATGTGTGTGTGTGTGTATGTTCATGAGTAAATGATAACAAGAGATAGTAAATTAATGAAGGTTTAGTAGGTCACAGTTTTCCACCAGGCCGTGCAGATACTCAGTCTTCTACCACGTCTCTCATTAACAAGTCTTTGCTATTTTAAGTGACAAAGCTTTGATTAGGTACAGAAGAACTTCACATTATCTGCTCAATGTGAAAATAACATGGCTGAAGAGCAGCCACATGATTGAACACATTATCTCTCAGAACAGATGCAAATTTGATTCTTTCCTTTTGTAAGAGATGTGTTCTGTATTCCTTTGCTTCAGTTATTTCAAGATATTGAAGTAGTTCTAGTGGTCTGTCTTTTCATCTGCCTATCTACATTTTCTGACTCTCATCACAGAAATATTTGATAATAGGATCTGACTTAAAACTCCCTGATTTAAAAGACATATTTCTCTTAGCTCAGAGGCTTCCTGAACAGCTCCTTCAGCCAGCTGCAGGGACTGAAAAGGCCCAATTCCTGTAAACACAGCAGAGCCAGGGAGCTAGATCCACCCAGAGTCCCACCAAAGCTCAGTGTCAATCTCGCTGTCAAATTCCAGCTCAAGAAAAATTGTTAAAAATCATGAAGCTCTAAATCCCTCAGGTGAGCTCACTGTTTGTGTGACAATGTTGAGGTTTCTGTCTTTGCTGCTTTCATACCCTTAGTGGATAAAAAAGGATTTTAAAAAAATCTTTTATGAAACAAAATTGAAAAAAACTCCATCAGAAATGCCACACTGTACATCCAAACAAGCTTCACTGACCTGCCTCTACCCTCCCTTCTCCTTTTTAATCATACAGAATAAAATGTTATGATGCAAATTAAATTCAGCAGTATGCTTTTTTGATAGAGCAATCAAATTATTTAATGTCAAAACTGCTGAAGCAGGATGCCTTGAGATTATTAGGCTTTCCTCCCCAACACACAGAGATACACACAAATACTTATCCAAATACAGTTCTAGAAAAATCTAGCTGATTTTGCAACAGGAAATAGTTCCTGTAAGGAAAGTTGTTTGGATCGTGGATATTTCTTCTCCTCTTCTAAGTAGCTCTACTCAGACTGTGAAGGAAAAAAAAAAGGTCTTCATTTCCCCTTGAGTAACTGAGTTTGTTCCATGAGATCAAGCCCAACATTTATGAAAAGCTAACATTTATCATCAGTTTTAGACTCTGCATGGATCTGTGTGTGTCATTTCCTTAGAGAAACAAAGCAAAGGGAGGCTGAGGGAACTCCTGAGAAGTAGGGGCCAAAGGCATTAACATTGAATGCAGGAAAAGCCCGATCTCAGAGGGGCATCTCCTTGCCAGCAACCCAGTGACACGCCTGCTTGGCCTCTGGGGCACCAGGGCTCCAAAATGAGGAGTAACACTTGAACTCCTCCACCTTCAGCCCAGCACTGCAGTGAAGGTTCACTCCCAAATCCTCCTTGAAATCCTCCAACGTGCATGCTCTCCTCAGCTCCAGAGGAGAGACTGATTTCCACCCAGCAGGAGCCATGAGCAGCATTTCCCACCACCACACACACAGATCTAGCTGGGGTCTGCATCATCTTTTCTGATGCATCCAGGAATGATTTTGTGCCACGGCTTTCTTGCCAGATCCATGGGTTGGGAGTAACAACAATAAAACTGTGACTAATAGGTGCTCAATTTTACAGCTTTTTGGTCTCAATTGCATAATTGGGGTGACTATCTTTTTCTTCCTCTTGAAAATAAATCTGTAGCTTGCCCTGGACTTAAATATTTTTATGTCTGAGGCGCTGTGCATTTAATGTATGCTGCTAAGTGCTCAGTGTGGGGGAGTGGCAGTGTGAGTCACTGGAAGGTTATGGTGTCATCTATGTGCCTGCTCCTTTTGCTCTCTCTTTGTGTCTTGCAATTATTTATAATGTGTGCAGAAAAGCTTGGGGAGCAATTAAGCTACTCCATTAAAGTAAATAACATAGATTGTGTTTGTGTATCTTATTTAAATCTTTGAAATGTAAAATAAAGAGACAGCTTAATGGCTGCAATGTACTTTGAACACAAAGCTCAACTAACAAGACACCCCCTAATCACTGATTTTAAAGAGAATTAAAACTGGCTATTAATAAACCAAAATAGACTTTAACCTGACTTGATGTGGTAGAAACCTCATTTTGCTGGTAATCCAATACATAAAGGTAATTTTTCTTCTTTTCTTTGATTTATTTTGAGGGCAGCCAAATGAATTTTCTTTTCTTCTGATCAGAGCAGTCACATTAAACAGAGCAACTTCCTGAAGTCCAGAATTTTGAATCTGCTTCCAAAAGAATTGATTTTTCCCAAACCAATGCATTCAGTGTGACTGTGAAATCGAAAGATCATTTTATTCTCACAGATCTAATTTGGGCTGCTGGTTGCTATTACGAAGGTATCTTATCACTAATCTTTTCTAAACTGCAGCTGATATGGTTAGCAGCTGTTACAAATGTCAAGAGCCTCCATACAAACATACAGAATAAGGGGTCCTGAAAGAAATCTTGTAAGAAGGCTCTGACTTTGGCTCATTCACTTTCATTTCACCTTAGAGAAGTTTCTAAGTACATACTTCTCTGAAAATCAAGGGAGTCATAAGCACTTTTTTGGTTAAGGAAGGATTTATATACATACAGTTACTTTCTAATAGCATAACATTTTTGGGGTTCAAAAATTACATCATCATTTCTGTTCTTACAAAGGACTTTTCGTCTGCAAAGTAAAGTACATCTCTGTCTCTCCTAGTAATGCAATAAATATGACTTAATTCATGTATGCCTGAAATTTCAAGCGTATTAAAAGATACTGTGAGCCCCTAAATATTATGGGTTAACACTTTTGAAATCTACAAGAGGTCAGAATATAAGAAATCTACCAGGATTACTAAATTCTTTGCAAACTTTGATTTCTCCTGCCTGAATCAATTAATCCTGAGGACAGGCAGAGTCTTGGCCTTTTAAAGACCTTGGCTGGTCAAGAATAATAAAGGTCAGAAATGAGGAGATTGGCTACTCTTCATTAGCACTGTGCTGAGTCATGCAGATCTCTTACATTAACAACCAGCCCTGCTTTTCCATCCAGGTTTGTCTGTGGGTCTGCTCCACCCTCTCTTCCATAGCCAACCTGATGTTAAAGCTTAAAAGAAAATCTGTTCTAGATTTATCTGCTCAATAAATACCCCCCTTTGCCTTTTGTGGATGTCAGTTTATGTCCAAGTGGAAGGAGAATAAGTTTAGCCATTTCTAATATATTACATGTTGCTTTTAAGTGCCTTTGTGATTACTCACGTTGCAAACAAAATCCAGGCATTGTTCCAGGCTGGTATAAATCCTGAAGTGTGTCCTGTTTAGCTAAGGCTTCTGTCCCAGATTCAGCCCTGCCACGTCTCTTCAGAGAGGAAACTCCTCTGATAATCCTCCTGCGAGTCTGGAGGGAGCAGGGCTGGGACAGGTCCCGTTGGGGACAGGGATCCTGCGCCACTGCAGCAGCCACCAGCCCTAGTGTCCTTTCACAGAGAAGGGAACAACATCTAATGAGAACATAAGGGAACCTCAGCTTTGCATCTGAGAGGTGTTGTATCACTAGAGAGCAAACCAGAGCAATGGCCAAGAGTTTTCTGTGCCTAAACCCAGAAGGGCTCAACAGGCTGGTCCTGCTGGGGAAGGGGTAAAACAGAGGGGATGCCGACAGACATGAAAACAATCCCATTGCTGTTTCAGACGCTGTCTTGAGAAGAAATTTAAGAAGTTTGAAGCTATGTTTTCCCCCTCATGTTAAAATTCTCTGCATCCTTTCACACAGCAGCATTTTCTCCACTTGGCTGCATTGCTTCTCCTCTGCTTGGCTGTTGGTGTATTTAAAAGTTAATGGGATATTGGGTTGGAAAGGGACGAGAGGGAAGAAGAAGGGAAAAAGGGAAAAAAAATCCAGGGGCAGATTTTGAAATCCAGATCCTATTCTCAGACTGATTTTTCTCTTTGTTTGCTCAGCTGCTTTTCACAGCCGACTTACTGGCACAGACAAATCGGAACAGCTTGCAGAACAAAATGACAGGAAGATGGAAGGATAATGTGTGTTTAAATATCATTGACCAGCCTCTCTATTGGCACTCTCAGCATGGGGAAAGCTTGTTATATACTGCCTCCTTTAATCATTTGAG
This sequence comes from Geospiza fortis, assembly GCF_000277835.1. Taxonomy (NCBI): domain Eukaryota; kingdom Metazoa; phylum Chordata; class Aves; order Passeriformes; family Thraupidae; genus Geospiza; species Geospiza fortis. The sequence continues at coordinate 3,076,983 of NW_005054300.1, read as the reverse complement.
ACAGGGCTTTTCCTCCTGCCTATCTATCAAGAGGAGAGAGGATCTTCCTCCAGTTGTGAGCAGCAGTGACGGACAGGAGAATTATTAAAATTGTTTGCCACAGACTTTCCTTATTATTCTTATTTGTGAAGTTCCCAGATGATGTGACCCATGATATTTTTAGTCTGCTGAAAGTTTGACCCACTCAATCACATGCAAACTCCATGTGATCACTGAATGGATTTGAATTTGAGAGGTTTTTAAACAGCACAGTGAAAGGGAACAATTTTGGTACCTGGAGCCCAGAGAAGCAGAGCAGAGAGGAGCTGGTGGAAGGCTGATAATACACAGCCTCCAGTTAATGAACTTGCTGCCAAGAAATTAATCATCTACTGTCTCCCTGGGACAGTGATATGTGTCAAAACAAAAATCATACACCTTTGGTGAAAGCAGACCTTTGTTACAGCGAGCATCTGAAATGATTAAAATTTAAGCAGATCACGGATGGAGATAAAGAGAAAAACAGCTCTTCCCCTTAATTGGACATTGTGTTTTTTCTTTCTTCCTGATGAGGGAGGTTGTTTATTTCTTCAGGCAAATTTTGCTCTGTGTGTTTCTTGAGAGAGAGAGAGAGAGAGAAAGAGAGAGAGAGAGAGAGAGAGAGTGTGTGTGTATGTGTAAGCCCTATATGAAAAGCTGGAATGCCTGGCTGTAAATCAGGAATCATTGGTTGAAGGTTGCACAAAGATGAATAATTTCCCTCCTTTCAAACCAACCTGAAGATAGGGGTTTTCTTCTTATTTAGTCTTGGAGCCAGTTAAAATTATAAAGTGCTTCTTTTTGCGTCACGTTTCTGGAGTAAGAGACATTGTAACGTCGCATTTATTGAAAGAAATTGAGGCATGGGGAAATGGTTCACAATTTCATTTTTAAAATAAATGAGGCTACCGATTTTGAGTGCAGCCTGCCTACCTGGAATTTTCATCTGAGGCCCTGGACTGATCTTGGAGGCTCTCTATTCAGGAGGAAAGCATTCCAAGAGAATGACTGGCTTAGCCATAAAAAAACCCTCATCCTCCACCTATAGCAAGGCAATCCCCGGATCCTCTGGCAGGAAATAGGGTAAATGTGCAAAAAATCCAAGTGGCTGTTTCAGAAATTAGGATCATCACAATTTCCTACTTAAATGGTCACCAGAATTACTGTATTTTATTTTTTAAATTGCAAGAGTGAGCAACTGTGTGTAAGTGCACGAGTCTGTGAAGGCAAAGGCATTCTTTCATAATCTTTTTTTCATCAAATATTCCCTCAAAAAATCAGTTTGAGGTAGATTACCAGCCTCAAATGTCAACCTGAAACATTAAAGCAGCTGAACAGAGACGGTGTTACCCTTGTCTTCACTAAAGCAAACATTTTAGGTAAAAGTATCAGCCTGCTCCAACAGCTATCTGTGCTTAGGTAAAGCGCTTAGGAAGCCTAATGTTAAGGGTATGCTTATGTAACTTGCTGAATGGGGGACCAGATGCTGTAAAAGGCATGTGGTACAGGGATGTAAAGTGGGTAATAACAATAATGAACATTTACATAGCCTTCTGTACTCTCAAAAGGATGTAGGAGCTGCAAGTACAGAGCATCAGTGGCAGCAGGAGATATGAAAATGCAGGGTAGGTTTGCCTGGTTAAATCCCATCTCCAGTTACAACCTCAGTAAATGCAATCAAGCTGGATTTACTAACTAGGCAGGAAGAATGATTCAGCCCAGGGTATTTTATGTAGGTAAAGGGTTGTTTCAAAAATAAAGACCTCCTCTCTCTTATTATTAGTGATTTCCATTTTCCTATTAACTTACTGCAGAAAATACTGCTTTACTGTGATGGTGTTCTGAGCTCCAAAATAGATCGATCAAATCAAGCCAAAGATGGTATTCCTGGCCCTGGAGACTGATTTGCACAAATCCACTGTGGAAAAAATCTGGAAATAAAGGAGGGAGAATAAAAAACAACAGAGATTTTTAAGGATATAGATACATAAATTTGCTTCCTGCTGGACAAGTGACTGTATGCACCTAACCTTAGAATCAACCTGTCATTAACCTCTTTAAAAAAACGAATGAAGCAAAACAAAACCAACATCAATCCCACTGATGTGTGACAAACAGGCAAAGGAATGAGTGTCTGACAGGATGCCAGGCAGCATCACAGAAGCTTTAGGAAAATTAGATTGAAATTAAAGGAGAAGTTTGCATTAGAAAAGAACCTCATTCGCAGGCCCAATTTGATGAGCATCCTAAAGAGGAGCCTGGGAGTGGTTTCAGGGAGCCAAGCCCTGGGAGGTTCATAAAAGCTTCTCAGTGTAGCTGGATGCTGTGACGGAGTCTCCTCATGGAAATTAAATGAGCCAGCTCACAGCAGCTGCTGCTGGCTTTGGCTGCAGGTAGGGTACCAGGGCAGACCACTCAAGTTTTTGTGAAAGCCTGAAACAGAGGGACCAATCCATACAGCTCCTGTTAGAAGGGGAGGCTCCTCCTTGAGCCAGTGTCAAACTTGCCACACTCCCTGATGGTTAAATGTTTAAAGTTCCTTGTATGACATTCTGGAGCAGTTCTGGCCCCTCTCTCCCCTTTCACTTGAATCTCATTTCCTAATCCACCTTCCAAGATAGATACTTGAAGTTCAGCAGTACCAAAATGGGGCAATATTTGAGTTTGAGGCATCAAAATCTTAGTTTCACAGTGTTGTAAAAAAGAGTGAAAATATTGCTGACAACCCTTCTGTCTGCCCAGCATCTTTAAGGGTAATAAGGCTTTGGGAAGTGTTCCTGCATTCCTGGTTTAAGGACACTATAGAAAACAAAGGACTGCACAGCTCCATGCTGTTCTGGGCAAACTAGTGAAAACATATACGCTGATTGTTATTAAATACATAGAGATTGTGTCTGGCTCAAAAAGGCTGCAGCCTTCAAATTGTTTGGGGACAGGAGATTATTTTGGGAAAGTACTCTGTACACTTGCTCTTTTGCTCTTCTTGAGGTTTCTGGCCAGGGTCAGAGTCTTGAGAGCAGTCTGCATGGATCCTTTCCTCCTTCTAGCCTTAAGGTCTGTCCCAAAATACTGCACTGAATTTATCAGACAAAATCTGTTTTGTTTTGTAAATAGTAGGCTGTATCTGTTCTAAACATTAGCATGAGGAAATGTTCCCCT
>NW_005054300.1:3064882-3073763 GCF_000277835.1 Geospiza fortis | reverse complement strand
GTGAGCTAAACCTACCCATGTGGACATGCCCTGGGAAAGAGAGAGGGTGAACAAAGAGAGGAAAGATCATCTGAAGACCTTTGGATCCCCAACATGGTTGTCAGTGAAGCTGTGAAATTCACAGCAGCTCAGCAACGCCAGGGAGCCAATATCCCAGAACAGGCCGCTGATCCAGCCGCTGCCGTGGCTGAGATGGAACCACCACCGGCTGCATTTGGGACACTGACAGCGCACTCGTGCCTGGCAAGCAGGGAACCTTTCTGCTGTGATTTGATCTTTTGTCAGCATGGAAGGAAAATTTTCCAGAGGAGATAAATTAATTAATCAGGTTAACCCTGAGAGGTCTAATGACAAGCATTATTGTACCTAACCACCAGCAAATCTGGCAAATACAAAATTGCACTTGAGTTCTATTTCTTTAATGCCTGTTTTAAAAAAGAAAACAAAAACCAAAAATTAAGGGCAGTTAATTATGTCAAGTTAACAGCATTTAATTAAAATGGAGGGAAGGGGTAGCTGTAATTTGCAACAGAGAGGAACCAGATAGGAGACTACTGTGCAAACCTGTGACGGGCTGCAGCTTTTAATTAGAATTGCAGTTCTTTAAGATAGCCCTTTGTCAGATGGATCCTGGTTAATTGCTGTCACTCCTGAAATATTGCCAGCAGGATTCTTCAGTGTCCTCATGTCTTTAATAGAAATCTGAGTGTCAAGGGACATCTCCATGTCAGGTTACATGCTGGATCTGTCATGTGAGGTCCCCATCCCTCTCTGAGTGTGAAGCTGCGTGTGAATAATGATGCTGTAGCTGTCTATCTCTTGGGAATGTACAAGCTCTAGATTGGATGAAAGAGATGCTGCTAGACAAGCAAGTACCATGTCCTTTCATTTAAGGACTGATATTTCAATTATGAAGGCAAAAGACAGTTTGCACTTTGTTGTGATACTGATGCTCATAGATCTGTTGGAAAGATTTTGGCAGTGATGGGTTGACCCATTAATTCACTGTCAGTTCTTGGTCATTTCTCTTTACTTATCCACATCCCTTTATCATCTGCTGGGAAATAACAATCCATACAGCCTTAAAATGGTGTTTGAGATCTGCACATAAAAGTATTGTGGTAAAACCAGCACAGCTGCAATGTCCTACTGGCATATACACACACAAATTGTGAGGGAATCAGGTAAATTCACTGCAGTTCATGAACAATTTACAGTGTCTGGAAAAATCAGAGATGTCAAAGGTGGTGTTCAGAAATTTATTCACAAAGCACTAATAAAGCACAACAAGGCAAGAATGAGATGGCTTCTGCTTAGTGCTGAGAAGCAGAGAAATGGCACTCATTAAATTTACTGTCTGCACACGTGCAAGTGCCTACTTGTGCTAATACATTGGTTTTGTTTCCTAAAGTAGAAACATACACAAGCATAGACAAACATATTTGGAAAAAGTTAATTTGGGATTCAGAAAATACATCCTCAATTTGTTAATATGGTTGTCCTAATTCAAAACACATCAGGCAAAATCTCAATTTTGGCTCATGGTATCTTCCATTAGAGGTGGCAGGAGTCCATGTTGAGTTGTCACTGGTAGGTTGGTAGGTTTTTATATAAATATCTGAGAAGTTTTAACTTCAATGGCCCTAAAACCTAGTTCTCTGTCACCTGTCTCTGTGTTCTCACACTTTTACCTCCTTGGTGTCCCATTATCCACAAAGAAAAGAAGGTGGGATTTTGCAAAGTTTCATATTATTCAAACTGTGATGGAACAAAGGAATTTTCTTGTTGCCAGATGATGCATGAGAATTATATTCAGTTGTTGCTCCATCACACTTACTTAATTACTTTATTTCTCTGTGAATCAGGACACATCTGTAAAACTCTGCTATTAGAGTTACCCCCCTGTTTTTTCTTTTGTCATTCTGGGAAATAAAGTCTTATTATATACAAGAAAGACATTTACTGTTGTGGCCTTTATTTTAGTTCACTGCTTGGAAAGAAAAAAGTGTTTCCTATGGTTAACTAACACTTTTTGTTTAACAAACAAAGCAATAACAGCAAGTCTAATGAATATTACCTCTCAATTAAATTATAAGAGCACAGGGTGTGAAAAACCCTTCAGCTGCAGAAAGTTATTTTCAGGTATATTGTTTCACACATCTTAAAAGCTTTTTTGTTTGGTTATTTTTAGAGCAAATTTCTTTGAGGTGAAACTAGGCCTTTGTTGTTTATCACAAAGAAGCCAAAAAGCAAAAGTAGAGCTACATCTATCTAAATTTAATTTGCTTGTCCCTTTCTAACCAAAGATTTTATATATATTTATTTAAATAATACATTTTTCTAAGCAGCTAAAAATTCACACACTGCTCTAGGATAACTTCATTAGACTCAACTTTGAAATCCCTTGGTCAGATTCTGCTCCCACACACATGGCTGTAAACATGCTGTAAATCCACTGAAGTGCCTTCTCATTTAACTCAATCTCAGAAAGCTGGAACTGGCCACCAGATTATTTATTTATGGATATCACAACCCCATCGTCACTTAAAAGTAGATGTTTGTATTTCATGTTCTTGATTTTCTTGATTTTTAATAATTCATAGGGCAACATCAAATATTGATGTTCCATCTATTAAAAATGCCATAAATAAATAAGCTACGTACACAGGCCTGACCAGAAAGAGCATGGTCAAGATATTCCAGTTGTGTGCCCCAGAAACTGTCTTCTGTTTGATGATGTATTCAGCTGAGCCTGCAAGGTTGTGGGTAGATTGCGGATATCTACCTTCTTGACTGCTGTACCATGAACATAAGATGACAGTTCTCTTGTTTCTTGGTTAAAATAACCCAAGAAATCTCTCAAAGGGAATATGAACAACCATACCTGGGTTTTATTGGAAAAAAAAATAAAAATACTAGTGACCTTTTCTTACTGCCTTAGGTCTAAATACTGTATTTTGTCTCGCATCTTGGGCAAAAAGGAAATCAAAGAGCCATTAGATCGCTGCAGATACTTGGATGTCCAATTCTGATCTATTATTACTTTTTGAAATTACAAACAGATAGAAAAAACAAAAAACTTAGTTAAAAGCAACCTTTTTGCATGCAGACTTTTTACACAAAATGATCCTCTTTTAAGAAGAAAGTTTGTTTCAATTTTCAGTTCAGAAGTCACCTTTAAAAAAAAAGCAAGGACTAGTTATACACTCAGCACAAACATTTAGACTAATAAGTGCTTTATTCCTTGAAGGGGTGTTCAGAAAATGGATCCACTCATAGTCCTGGTGGTTTATTGTTTAATTGCTTTGCCTCCTGCAAGCTGCCATAATCCAAAGGACCTGCCAGCCTCTACATGAGCTTCTCCCTAAAACAAATTCTTAAGCAGAGCTGCTCTCACACTTGTTAGAAGAGCTGTAGGATAAGGGAGATGCTGTTGTGTCAAGGATGTAGTCCCTGGGCTAGGAAACCTCTGCCACTGCCTCTGCCTCTGTCACTGTCACTTAGGTGACATTCAATTGTCACCTAAATGGCTGTGAGACAGCTCTCACTGTGTCTGCCTCCAAGAGACTGGGATTTGAGGTGAGAAAAGCCCATCCCTGTGTGTTCCCAGCTGACTCAGACATGGAGTCTGTCACACCCCACCACTGAGACCACCTGGGAGCCTGAGCTGTTTGCTCTTCTGCTGCTTTGGTTTAGGTAAAACACAGGCTGCTGGGGGAAACTTTGAGACTGCTGTGTCTCATTTGAGCAAAGAAGGTCACAGGAGTCTCTGCTGTTGCAGTGATTCTTTTGACTTTTAGGGTTTTGTTCATGCAGTGGAGTTGTGTGCCCAGGCTGGGTCTGACAGTGCCTGTGGGAGGAAGGCACATGGCGACACAACATCCAGTTTGTGATCACCCTGGGGACAGTGATGGGCACAGCTGAACTGGGAGCAGGCTGGAGCCCCATTCCCTAAAGGAGGATCTGGCAGTCACTCAGTGCCTGTGGCTATGATTGTTTTGATCTCTCTCTTGACTCTTCTTCCCTCCTGCCCTTCCTCTTTTATTAATGGAGCTGCTGGGCACTTGTCAAGCACGCTTGACAAGTCTCAAAGAATCAATTTCTTATTAGCTTAATGCAAGTAGGCAGCTGGTCAAAGCAGGGAGCCCACAATGTGTCTTTCCATCCCTGTCCCCAAGGTGATCACAAACTGGGTCACCCCTGGATGGCACATCTGCTAACACACAGGCACGTGAAAGAGCAGTGCCACAGGCTTTGGGGTGCCCTCAGTTTCCCTCTCAGTGGGCTGCCTCAGCTCGAACAGTGGTGAGAGACTGTGGACACTGGGATTTTCTCTTTGGCAAGTTCCCTGCCTTCGTGAGATAAGTTAATAAATCCATGAAAATCTAGGCAGCTGGCTCTGTGGAGCTCCTTTGTGCCCTTTGATCTGTGCACCCAAGGCTCTGTGGTGATGCTCACAGCTGCTGACAGCCCATTTGCTGGGGTCTCTGTTCTTTGGTGTGCTTGGTCTTGGCAAGACAATTTCACAGCAGATAATGAGATCCATTGGCCACAGCAATCCATCCCCTGTGCATTGAGTGCTAATTAGTGTCAGACTGTCACAATAGCAAGATGAGTTGCAAAATAAAACCATCAAGTGCACTTTGATTCTGATTTATTACTTATTTTTCTGTCGCTGTGACTGAACAATAATTTTTAAAAAAAAAGTCATTCTGGCCTCTTCTTTGGCTTCATGTGTGGTGGTGATGATTTGCCTGTAATTAATGAGGTGTATTATCTAACTCCCTCACCTTGCAGTGGAAAGTCCCTTTTTCATTCTTTCATTGTTTCCAAAGAGAAAGTCTCTGAAAGCCTTGGGAACACACAGTCATTCAGAGTGAATGGCCTAAAAGGCAGGCTCCATTCATGGTTCTGCACACTCCTGGGTCCTTTTGTTGCTCAATCTAATTAGATTTACTGTGGACTGCCTACTCAGACCAGTAAACACGGCATCCATGTTTCAGGTCCATGCAAAGCAGGTTGTTAAGAGAGGTTCTTGGGACCTCATCCTTTTCCATCCATGCCCCTTTCCACAGCTCTGTCCTTACAGCATTGAATTAACTGCTGCAGTTTTCTAAGGTAGCACAAACTTTGCCATTTTAAAGTTACTTCTAAATAAACTATGCATCTGGAAAATCCTAGAGAATGGGTATTTATCACAGTTCTGCCTAGAAAAAGCTTGGTGACAGCAGTCTTGCTCTCTCAGATTTGAGATGCTAAGGCTGGGATCAGTCTCACGTGGTCTATGCATTACAGTGCCAGACAGTTTTTCTCCCAGAATATTCATCTGACTCCAACAGTAAATTTTTTGCAAATGGCTTGATTCATATTTATTGTATTTTGGCGACGCTCTTCTGTCTAGAGAGTAGCAACTGTGTAGCAACTGTGATTAGATATCCTACTATTAATAATGAAACAGCAAAATAAGGGTTGGCATAAAACTCATGTATGTATGTCCATTTCTCTGAGTGTGACTTGAATTATCCAGTAGCAGTGGGACAAATACTTTCTTTAGTGGCACCTCTTTCTTTTTTCCTTTTTGTTTCCTCTTTTCTTAGCAATATTTATGAGGTGATAAAGTTTTACAGATGTTGTAGGAGGGAAAAGAAGCGTGATCCAGGTCAGGAGAAAATGGTGAATTATTTTTAATATCATTGTTTAGTCTCTCAGGTTCTTTCCAGTGGTTTTATGCTTAACACTATTGAATGATCCATGGTCTGTCTGACAATTATTCTTGCAATTAAAAACTGATTATTGTACAGATCTGTCCATTTTACACCACTCAACTCAGTAGGTCAAATCAGCAGGGTACTTTCTGACACAACAGCTTAAAATGATCCAGAGTATGGGTTTTCAGCTGTAATACATTTAAAATAAAGCAATAATAAATGTTCTATAGGATACCCTGTTTCAAAGCCGATCTAATAGCCTGTTCAGACCTATTTCAAAAGGAAGTTTTGACTTCCATGTGCCATTCAAAAATCAAAACTAATGCTACTATTTTGGTTTTTTTACTTGTAATGATTTAATTTGGTGTGGAGCCTTTTCACATGGATATAACTGGACATTTTGTTGGAGAGTTTGCCTTTTTCTGTTATCTGCATTGGGTCATTGGCTGTGATTTAGACCAGTGACAGAGAGACCATGACAGCTTCCCCAACTGTTGCTTTTTTGCAGTTTACTGGTTCCTTCTTGCTTTGCAAATAGGTCAGTTCTCAGTCATGCACCAGCAGGCTGTCAGCAGTAGCAAAGGGCTCTGTTGAGCTTCTTGACTGTGGAGACAGCTGAGAAAACCTCTCTGAAATGAATGAGAACAGCAGAGTGGAAGACCCTCAAACTCATCAAACTGTTTCCACCTTGCTCCCATTCCCCGCTTTGGTCCCATCCAGCTCCTTTATGCTCTCTTTACGGATTGTTTTTTTCAATTCAGATCTGATCTTGGATGGACTGTTTTGGTTTTTTATTATTACTGATTATTTAGGGGGGTGCTGGTTGCTTGTTTGTTTGCTATTTATTTTTTCCCCACAGAGGGCAGATTCTGTCCATCTCACATAACAAGTCCACAGCTGGAAGTGCCAGTGTGTCCACAAGCTTTTCTTTAATATTTTGTTTTGCTTCTGCTTGCTGCTACAGTAGCAACTAAAGCAGAGAAAGGTTTGGGGATCTGGCAGCTCTGTTGCTCACCAGTTTCTGTCTCTGCTTTAAGAGAGTTTTATTTATTTAGGGACCTAAATGCCTTGTTCTGTTCCATGAGTTTTCCTTGGTGTAGACAAAATTCTTCAGGAAAGTTTCCTGAAACTTATTATCTCCTGCAGGAGCTGGCTTGTGATGTGATGTCTTTTGTTTTCTTTTATAAAATATTTTTTACGTAAATAAATAGGAGAAATGGGTGTAAAGCTGGACGGTGAAGAAAGAGTAGAGTAATTGTATTAATTGGAGTAATTGTAGATGAGGGAGTTTGGAAGTTGAATGTAATCAGTGAGATCAGGCAGTTTTTATATAACCTGATGTAAATAAAGTTTAAATATGGTTATAGTTTTTAATTTTAAAAAAATTTGTTTCCTATTAGCCTTAGAAAACTGACACAAAAACGTTCATTCAGGATTCTTTAGCATAGTCAAGCCATGAAATAAGAGATTTTGGGTCCCCCTCTATTATTTGATCTACACATTCATGAAACTTCAACTGCATTTTGCTTTTGTGCAGCCTCTTGTGATCCTGATTGTCAAGATTTCACTGGATAGCTAGCTGTTAATTTAGGGTGATTTTGCTCCCCCAAGTGCTCCTCTGAACCACAGAATGGTTTAGGTTGGAAAAGATCTCCAAGATCATCGAGCCCAAGCACCAACCCAGCAGTGCTAAGTTTACCTACAAACCATGGCCCTGAGGTGCGCATCTGCATGACCTCCAGGCACTTCTGGGTGTGGTGACCCAACCTTGTCCTAGGCAGCCTCTCCCAACACCTGACAATCCTTTTAGGGAAGAAATCATGATGACAAAATGGGAAGTGAATGACTAAAAGTCCATGCTTTTATTTTTGTCTGATTTGAAATGCATTTTAAATGATGGCCTGGTCACCCTGCAGGCTGCAAAAGCAAGTTATTTTGTGTAATATTTCATATTCAGAGCTTCAGGGTATATGACAGGTGTAGAATAAGCAATCTTATAGAGGACATCTGTGCAAAAGCATGGCTTTGCTGAAATTGTACTAATTTTTTTCGTAAGTAGGTCATCGGAAAGAGCAATCCAATATGAGAGTCTTTGTTCATTTAAATGTCTAAAAACCAATCTAACTAATTAAAAGAATGAGAGCATACAAGAAAAATCCCACATGACAGAATAAACAGCATTTGAAAGAAAGCAGTTTGTTTTCTAATATGTGCTTTACTTTTTATCAGTTATAGCCCCCAAAATTGTATCCCTTTGAGTTAATTTAGTTTTTTAAGAACATAACTTGCTTTGTTAATTTGGCATGGACTTAGTCTGTTTACATAAAACACCCTAGCAAAAGAGATTGGCAGAGCTTCCCTTGTAAAGACAGAATCCTTCTCAGTTAATTATATGCAAATCAGCTTTGTTAACAAACACCTAAATAACTCTGCCTTGTCTTCATTAGCCTGGGAGATACAGAACATTTCTCAAGGAACTAGACAAGGAATATTAATCAAAGCAGCTTGTAAGTTTTAATGAGCTTATTAATTGTTGACCTCTGTATTTCCAATAAGTGGTATTAAAACTGAAAGATAACTGAGATATTTTTGTGCAGAAATATTATGCAGATATGTATGGGGAAAGCATTCTTGGCCAAATTTGGGTCATGAAAAATAAAACCTTAAACTATCTGCTAGCATATTGATAACTCATGTTTTTCTAAAAAAATATATGCCAGCTAATGAGAGTTTAGGGATAAACATTCTTCTTGCACTAAAAGAGCATTCAGTGTTGTAGAGGAAGGTGAGAAAAAGTGGAATAAAACTCAGTTTTGTTGTTTCCCAGAGCGAGTTTTTTAACTTTCCAAAACAGTAGTGGTGAGTTCTGGATTTGCTTTCTAAATGGACCTCCTGAATGTCAGGTGGTTCTAGCTCCTACTTTAGGGTTTGAACCATTTATAACGTGAAAATAATGCAAAATGCAAGCACAAAATGACCATGGAGGCAAGGCTGGGAGAGGTCCCTGCCCTCCATGGGCAGCTGACCTGGTCACAGGCTGCACTGCAGCCCCATTGAGGATAATTGGAGGTGAAACCCAGCCCGAGGAGTCTGGGGGTGAAGTTCATCCATGCCTGCCCTGAGGGCAGCCTTCAAGTCTGACCCTCAGCAGAGATCAACCCTCCCTGCCCTCC